>NC_137827.1:15799222-16036722 GCF_963921795.1 Nannobrachium achirus | reverse complement strand
ACTAATCATGAATAAACCATTTATATACATTTGTAAATGCTTACTAAATCATTTATAACCAATGCTAAAATTCACATAATGTGTAGGTAGGAATGCATTTACAAATGTCTGTTAAGGTGACCTCCATGTGTTGTTCATGTTTAATATACGCTTTGTAGATGTTATCAAGAGCCCTAATGTAAAGTGAAGACTATTCATTGCGACCATCAGGTTCAAGTTACTATGAAAACCTCCCCCGGCTGTCTGTCAGTCCCTCCGTCAGTCTGTCCGTCACGTCACATCACGTCACGTCACACTTTCGGCCCTACTCTTATCTCCGGCACCGTTTCCCCTATCCATGCCAAACTTGCCAAACTGCTAAACATGAACAAACATGGAGGCCACATTAACAGACAGTTGTAAATAATGAATAGTCTTCACTTTACATTAGGGCTCTTGATAACATCTACTAATGATTTATAGATATTTAAGGAATGTTTTACAAAGCATAACCATGAAACAAGGAGGCCACATTAACAGACAGATATAAATAACCAGTAAGGAGATAAGCAACCTCATGGTGGCGCTAGAAGAGGGGCATGTGAGAAATCAGGGGTGGAGGTTGTGGTTTGGCAGCCAAGGAGTGTGTGCAAAGTTTGGCATGGATAGGGGCAACGGTGCCAGAGATAAGAGTAGGGCCAAAAGTGTGGCGTGACGTGACGTGACGTGACGGACATCCGGTGGAGGTTTGTATAGTAACTGAATAGTCTTCACTTTACATTAGGGCTCTTGATAACATCTACAAAGCGTATATTAAACATGAACAACACATGGAGGTCACCCTAACAGACATTTGTAAATGCATTCCTACCTACACATTATGTGAATTTTAGCATTGGTTATAAATGATTTAGTAAGCATTTACAAATGTATATAAATGGTTTATTCATGATTAGTTTACTACTTACTAATACCTTACTAATAACATGTTAATGATGTTTAAAACAGTTATAAATGTTTAGTTAAACATTTACAAATGTCAATAAACAGTTTGTTCATGTTTATTACTCATCTATAAACTACTTATAAATGTTTATAAATGATTTATAACAGGTCATTATTGTAAAGTGCTACCCGTAACGGTTTAAGGAAATGAACGAATCATTCATGATTCATTCTTGTGATTCGTTCTTATGAACGGTCATGTTATGGTGTGTGTACTGTATGCGTGTACAGTATGTATTGAAAAACTTTTTCACACAAGCAAATTATGGCCGGATCTTTTGCGGGGTCGCTACTGTATGTGTATGTATGTGTGTATGTATGTAATGTATGTATTGTATACACAGCCACGGTCAACACTCTTTATAAACATATGTCATATAAATATCAACATAAGAAGGGAGAAACATCATTCATTATTTTGTATTTTCTCAGAATTAGACTTCAAAGGCCTCGGCCTCGTCACTTATCTTCTTCACCAGCTACGTTAGCCAAATTATGCTATTTCAACACAAAACAACACAATTTCCGAAAAATAACATACAACTTGTGCAAACATATGCAAGTTGCAGACACATGCAGCAGACTAAATGTAATATTTAAAAACTGGGTTTTTAAGTGAGCCATGGATCTGACTCACTTAAAAGAGCCGTTCAAAAGACTGGCTCATTTGGCTCTTTTGGCTCATTGCATATTTATATATTTTCGTAGAAACATGAATCCACAAGGTGGCACATACGGTCTGGCATCACATTCCTCTGCTGACAGTTGAGATCACAATTTTGTATTTACCCTTTTTTATAAAACATGTGTGTGTAAATTAAGCTACCTTGACTAATGTTATTCATGCAACACCTTAAAAAAACCAAGCAGGCAACAATGAACTCGCTCCTCCCTAGCTGCGTATATAGTCAGGATTTACCAACTGGCTAGGCCTGGCACAATGTGAGCTTGTACATCGGCTATTTTAAAATAGCAAACATTTAAATATTTACAGGGACATAATACAGTCATTTGTCATGGAAGTGGACTTCCCAAGCAATATGGAGACGTTTTAATTATAGAAATCGCTTAATAATTGTTTAAGCTATGATCAAATCAAACTGTAGTGTCTTAATTTGCTTCCTATAGCTGCACATTGCCGCGCCGCACCGCGCATCGCACCGCGTCGCGAGCCAAATGAACGGCTCCATACTCCGCGAACCGGATCCCATCGTTCACTTCAAAGAGCCGTTCAAAAGATTCGATTCGTTCGCGAACGTCGCATCTCTAGTTTGTATTGTAAAGTACAACTTGATGACATCACACATTGTACTTTACAATTCAAACCCCAAAATCAATCCTCCAGTTCTAGGCAACACAGAAGGGGGGGGGGGACTTTTTTCTATTTCCACACAACTCCTCTAAGGTATATTAATGACATATTTCAATATTGAAAATGGGTGGTCTTCCCCTTTAAGTACTAAATCTAACTCTGGCAGTGTAAAATCTTAATTAAATTAACTTTGAGCAATTAGTATTTGTTTCATTGTTTTGAGTTGCAACTGAGGTCCATCTTACTAAGTACAGAGGGTTTAAGTGGTTAATTATACTGTAGTTCTTGGTTCTGTTCCTCACCTCCTCACCCTCCATCCGTCTGGCAGTCTGGCACACATTGGCAGACACACCAGCCTCTCTCATGCCTGCTTAGCCATGAGCTTCAAAGCACCGCCAGCCTACCACCGTTTCACACTCCCAACTCCCAACAGAAGGAAAACCACCTGGATATTACACTCTGTTGCTAATGAGATCTACTGGACCTTAACAAGCTTGATTGTTCCAGACCTCATCTGCACCCGTGATGAAGAACAATTCAACTGCTCTTAGTTGTGTGTGGAAAATAGAATCACAGTTGTTAGTGCAAACCAGGGGCATAGTTCTGCCGATTTAAAATGACTCCAATACGGAACTAAAACTTCCTATGATTGGCCGCTAGTTGCGCTGTTTTCCCCCTGGCCGGTTGCAAAAAGAATTGTTCTCCATTGGATCCCATTCATTTTCCCCTTTCGTGTTCTAACTTTAATTAACATTTTCATGAATACTTTATGGTTCCTATCGCTAGTTAAAAATTGCCTTTCAATCACGATGATATGCGTTTTGTGAAAATAAGGTCCCATTAATGTTAAAATTGATGATAAAGTTGCCGGGGGCGTGGCCAACTAAACTGATACCAGCCGGCTGTGTTCTTATTCGTGTGCTGTATTTCGGGAGGCTCCGACCACATTCTCCCATGTATCCCTGCGGTTTCACGTGACCGTTGGCAGCCAATAGCCTCCTCTGTTTGCATTTCAATCTATGATAGCAACACCCATGCCAAGGACCCATATTGTGTCATTTGCGCTGCATAGAAACCAATGGCTTCGCTTTGTCCATATCTTTTATACAGTCTATGGTGCAAACTGCATAGTCTTGCTGCAGGCATATTACTGTATGTGCAAGTGACTGTAGTCAAGTCTTTTAGGTATTTATTACATTGCTTATGTAAGTAAGCCTGTAGACACAGGCACAGGCATTGCATGTGTATGCACATGCAAATGTATGAGTGCACCTGCATGCAACTCTACTCAACTCAGCTTCATTGTGCAAGCCACGCATACATAGATATTTCTATTCCGTATCACTGCAGTCACACCCCATTCTTGCTGTTCTCCTTTTTCATGTATTTGCGCCTCCGTATTGTCACCATGGATACAGCACCAGTTCTCCATTTCATGGAAGCATCTCTCACTTTGCTGATCCTACTCTCTCTCATCCTCCTGCCAGCTTTTATAGTTTCTTTATTCGTTGTTTCCTCATTCTTTATTCCCTCTCCGCTTTCCGTCTCCACGCTAGACTAAAACACACATGTTGCTACGTGACTCAGGCACCTACCAGGGCATCATGCGGCCGAAGCGTGTCCATTTGCTTCTGCTCACCAGGAAGCCCACGGTTGGATCTGTCACTGCGTCCCAGGCCCTGCCCACGAACAGAATGATGGAGGCGTAGAATGGATCCAGCTGTGAGGAGGAGAGTATGGTAGAAGAGATGACTTGATGCCATTTGAGCTTGTATCATAAACATGAGCTTTCATTGTAAATCTATGTCTTTATTATAAACCATATAAAAAAGAATCAACTCAAATGACACCGAAGGCTTGACATGGTGATGGGGTCAAAAGGAACATGATACCAGTGTTGGATTCCATCGATGAGATAAGATACCCCAAGTGCAATTTGGAAAACCTTCCAAGGATTTATGTGTGCGTTCTTAGAACATCAATTATTTATGAACAAAGTACCGGTTGGCTGTAATGGTGTGATCTTTCTGTCTGAATGGGCTGCATTTAGAGTTGTACAGCACACTGGCAGTCATAGAGTGGATCTTGTTAATGCACTAATTGAGTGACAAAGCAGAACAGTAGGAGTCTTGGTTAATGCGCTTGACTGCCAGCTAGAAGCCACGGACTGTTAAAATGATACCAGGCTTTGTCATTGAATCTAAACAGAAACTGCTTGGAAGAAATGTTATGTACTGTATAAGGTGAAACTTGTAAAATCACTTTTAAAGTTTTCAAGGAAAACTCAGTTAGTCACACAGATATAGGCCTACTTCAGTATTCTGTCTTGTGACATTAGTCATGTTTCCATAAACTTATTTGAATTAGGGAAGTGGAATTATCAGAAATGCGCATTAAGACAAAGCGAATTTATCCTGTGAGCTGCTGTGAGCTTGTAGATCGGCCACTTTTCTTTTGGCACGCAACACGGTGTGACTCCGTGTGTAACAACCGGTTTGTTTTGTGGGCTAACGCTATACAATGGATGTTAATTAAGCGGCGGGGGAAAGTGTTAAAGGAGGACGATATGGACCAGAACGTCATCATTTATTCGCATTTATTGTCTGACCCGTTTCCATTCACAAATGCGCATTTAGTTTATTCGATAAAGCCTCAAAATCCACCTCCTCCAAGCGGATAAAAGTTTTTGCGGATAATGAAAGTTTATTCAAATTTTGAAGTGTTTCCATAAAAAGATTTATTTGCAAAACTCTTAATGTGCATTAAGAGGCTTTATGGAAACGCAGCTACTGTCCCATCGGGCTTCTTTCTTGCTTATAAGGATTCCTATTCCTGCGGGGGTTGCACTCATGTCTTCCCCAGCTACTGTCTCACCTGGGCCACATCCAGTAGGTATATCTGGAGGAAGAAGCCCAGAGCGCTGCCGGTGATCTGGTAGGGAGCGCCGCCGAAGGCATAACACAGCTTACTGCACACCGACAGATGCCCCTGGTCCCTCTTCTGGAAAATGAAGGAGAAATGAAAGCCACAAGTGTTAAATGCAGTAACACTGACTCAATTTGAAATGATCGTAAGATGGAACAGGGATCGTGTCATCATGGACTACAGAGAAGTTGAGTTCCGTGATCCAATTATGATTTGGTTGATCAGGGGCTTAGTGTAGATTGTACACTAAGCCCTTGATCAACCGCTTCATAATTGGATCACGATCATCTCTACAGTTACTGCAGAGTTTCACATATGACTGTGTCGAGATCAGAGAACTCACATTCCATAGAGGGAAAACATGTGATGATTATCTCAGTGGTCATCACTGTACAGTAAACGTCTCAGACATATACAGTAGACATAACCACCCTCCTTTAGCCCTGCACCTTCCAAATGCCTGGTCCTTCTCACCAACTTGACCCTGTATGAGGCCTGCCTCGTTCTCACACTGACGCCATCATAAAAGCTGTTATGCCTAATTCATGTTTGGTCCAACGAACGCATCGCTGACCGAAAATAGACTTAGCTTTATAAGCTCGTAACGCGCGTTGTGAGCTTCTTAATAGATGGTCTATTTTCCATTCACGAAGTATAAATCGGGCTTTACCGTGTAGGGGCTGCGATTGGCTAAATCTCCCCTCACCTCATGCACTTCTCAGTATGTCAGATTACATGCACGCCAACAACGTTGGCCTGTGGTCGGCTTAGAAAGTGGTGTGAGTCGTGTCGGGTCACTGTAGTTCACACACACACACACACACACACACACACACACACACGCACACAGCACAGCGCAGCGACCCCGCCTGGCTCGGCCCCAGCCATTGGCTCTGGCTGTGGGATGTTGCAGGCAGGGTGACATTTCAGGCCAAGCCTGAGGGCAGCCGACAAGTCAGCAGAGAGTCAGGAGGCTGGTGCGCGCGAGCCTGCGCGCGTGCCTGCGTGTGTGTGTGTATGTATACATCATCCTGCATTCTACAGCCAATAAGCACCAAGCATACGATGATGTCAGCCTATGGTTCCATACACCCTAATCAGCATCAAGTGTACACCTGTCTATTGTAGAGGAAGGACTTCCCCAGAGATGTTAGATAGAATTATCCCACGCACCTGTCTGTGATGCAGGCGAGCATCACCCGTGATGCAGGAGAGCAACACAATCATTTTAACTTCTTTAGCCATTTATATGTTGGATATTAAAACATAGCAGATCTACAAGCTTGTAGCCTACATCTGCTATTGAACAAAAATGGAAAAATCACAAAAATGTTTGAAAAATTTAGATTTTACATGTTTTACAAAAACATTTTCAGATGGGGGTACGTGGACAAAAACACCCATTTGGGGGTCCTTGACATGACAGACAGACAGATAGATGGAAAGCCCTACCCACTGAGCCCACTGATGACAGAACACACAGTCTATATCAGGATAACATTCTATAGCAGCTGATATGGGAAAATGTCATATTATTATTACACTATATAGTCACAGCACCACTACAACTGCATTAGACAGTGTTACATTTTATCTAGGTTGGTTCCACAGACTGTATAGGCTAAGAAAGTAAGTGGATAACAGCTTTTAATTGAACACCCAATGAATGCACATTCTATCATCTGTAGCCTATTAAATGAATGAATATCATGCAACTGCCAGACTATAGACTACATGTCAGTTTAATGGTTTATACACACGTCATATGATCTTCTTAATGAAGAAGACTGCATGATAGGATATAGCCGCCTAGAGCAGCTAGGCTATTATTATGTAGGCATGTAGGCTACTTTTTAAATAAATGAAGACATGGTTCCTTTAAAACCGGTATTGTAGGCTATAGTAGCCTATGAATGGACAGCTGCCTGAAGACAGATGGACTGGACATCAGGACATGCTAGGTGAAATTCAAACCTCGTGGTACAACATTTAACAGCATGGTGTGATGCCGATTTGTTGTATGACTGGTTTACCCGCATAAATAAAATAATTTACGTTATGTAGGCTATTATGGGCGTTATCGTGGAGTGAATCACCCGCCTTGCTCGATCCATGAAAAGGTGTAAAAAGCGGCACCATTTGGAGAGTAGGGCTACTAACTGCCAACGAAATAAAACGTTCAATACGCTATTAACTCAATAACGCCATCACTTCAGTTCACTTACCTTTGTAATTTTAATTCCATCTGCAGCACCTGGTTTTACCGGTAACAAAGTTGTAGCAGCATACTGTTCAGCCCCCTCTCCTCTGGCCATCGCCTAATTTTAACTCAAGACGATGGAAATATAGCCTACCTATAGGCTATAATGCTTTATTAGAGATATCTTATTTATTGATAATGATGAGGCTAATATCTTGTACAATCAACGATAGCCTAGTGTGGACCGTTACAGCGGTGCGTCTATAACCAGTGCGTCCGCCGTCCGCTCTGAATGCGTCCTCTCTCTCATTCATTCTCTCTCTCTCTCTCTCTCTCTCTCTCTCTCTCTCTCTCTCTCTCTCTCTCTCACCCCGCACACACGCGCTTGCCTCCGCTCCTACGTCATTTAACTCTTTCAAGGTCAATAATATGCTGCTGACGTTGCCAGTTAACCGTCATGGTCCATGACGCGCAATTCAAGCCGACGTCCTTTACCCTTCTCTCCTATATGTTTTAACCTTTCTTAAAAAAAAAAGAAGAAAAAAAGAAAGAAAGAAAGAAAAAAATCACTTTGCAGTCATGTCAGTAGGCCTACTACTACCTTTGGAGAATTGAACAAAATGAAATGAAAATCATTCACTTTTTCTCCCATGTGAATGAAGGGAATAGGCCTATGCAAATGAAGCAGTTATCTCTTTGTCTTTCCCCTTTTTCTGTTCCATTGACTGTACACACCTGTCACCTACCGTATTACATGTAATCAGACCAGAACTTAAATCTAAGATGTACAGGTATTTTTATATTAACCCCCCAGGTGGAGATTTCTAAGCACCTGCAAGACCCACCCACCCATTGCAGGGGCATAGCCAGGATTTACCAGCTAGGCCTGGCAGGCTGGCACAACGTGGGTGTTGTACATCGGCTATTTAAAATAGCTAACATTTAAATATTTACAGGGAAATTGCATCTTTAGATGTAATGATAATAATAATTATAAATGGGGATGATACAAGCTCTGCAGAGGCAGATCATGGATCCATGGGCCAGAGACTGCCTCCGGGCCCCAATGCGAACCCCAACAAATCAGGGGTGTGGCACAGTACCTGGAAATAGATCTTTAGTAGGCTACTAGGTCTAGGTTATACCACTACTTTTCAACCACAGCTGAGACGCGACAGAATGAGTTTGGGAACAGACGCCATGAGACCATGTTATGCTCTGGCAGTGCCAGGTCACCCATAGCAACATTTGGATCTCCCATCCAAATTTTGTGACTTCAGCCAACTTGTCAGGTGGAGCTTGGTGGTCTGCCACTTTCCACAACATCTCTTCTATATGAACCCTCAACATGTGGTGCAACAGGGCAACTGGTTGTTGTTAATGTGTGGCTACCCATGCAGCACATAGGGTAGCCTGGGAAGTTCCCTCCATTTACAGATGGATATGACCCCAGGTTGTACAGGACTATCCCATCCCAATGCTACTTTACACTGTAGGTCCACCTGAGCATGTGTATCACACCCTTTCCAAAGATGGCTACCAGAGGGACATATGAAATCATGGTGATGTCTGCCTCATCATGACCAATGCAGTATCCACCATCAACCTCTGAAGGTGTACTGTACAACATGCACACCAATCTGCTAAATGTTCTTGCTCCTCAGAATGACATCTCATTTGGGTAAAGGACATTACTATTCACAATATTCACGACATTCACAACAGAGTGGGGGCGATTTAGCCAATGATGGGATTGTAGAGATAGAGGGCGGTGATCTTTCAGTAGGTGAGGGTAAAAATCTGTGCTTCAAATCCCCCTTTCTGCACATTTTGGGAAATGTCTGTCCACTCACACACAGGTTCAGACAGTGTCTTTCCTGATTTTTATGGTAGTCTGCTCCCCAAACTGGTGAGCAGAGGCAGTGTTGCAGAATACATCACAGTGCCGACAGACCAGGTCTGGCTTAGCCTCTAAGGCAGGGTTCCCCAATTAGTTTTCCCCAAGGGCCAAATTATGTCTAGGGTACCAAGCTGAGGGCCACAGCATTGCAGGGGGCGACGGTGGCGTTTCCACTACTCCAGTGACAGTTCAGATATCGTCGTTGTTTTTTTTTTCTTTTTTTTTTTCTTTTCTTTACATATCTACTGCATAGTACTGTGTTCTATTCGTCTGTCTTTCAATGTTATATGAGATACTTAAATGGTTTCCTGTGGAAATAAGCTTAGTCTTTTCATGGATCTCCTTTTAGTAGACCGTGTACCAGTGAACTGTACCGTCATGAAACTGTACCTTTTCCTATGCAAACTTCTTATAAAGTCTTCAATCAATCAATCAGTTGTCGGGTGAAAATCTTGTATGTCCAAAACCGTTCGTTTTGCAATTATCATTTAAAAAATGACTTAAACTAGTGAAAACAGCCGATCTACAAGCACGGTGCGAGGCGTTGTGTGCTTGTAGATCTGCTGTTTTCACTACTTTTGTGCGACAGCCTTGTTTGATGAAGCAGAGCTTTACTTTGCGAAAGAACGTACACATTTTGAGATACAGGTTTTCCACCCGACAACGACGATATACTAGTTTTGTTGCTGCTCTTATACCACCATTATTACTGGGGTTGGTGGGGGCCAGACAGTAGCCCCCCCGCGGGCCGCAAATGGCCCGAGGGCCACCTATTTGGGAACCCTGCTCTATGGCATGCTAGGCAGCTACTGGGTTAGATGTCAAGCATACTGCACATGACCAGCAAGGAATAAGTACTTCATCATGTGCTGCATGAGGGAGAAAATGGCATGTTAATGTCACATTGTCTCTCTGAACATTCAAACTGGTAGATGTGAAGTGTAGGAAGACTGAAGCCGTCTACCCACTGCCAGCCAGTAGCATGGAGATGATCAGTGTCCAGGAGGGCTGCTGATACATTCCAAAAGGCCCTCATCACTTTCACTCAAGACCACTAAAGTTGCCTGTCAGCCCCCGATATGCAACCACTTGCATTTCCAAAGCTGAACCTTGAATCAGTTTTGCAATGCTGCTGAGGAATGCTGTATCTAATACATACAATTCAGCAAACACAAAGTGGTGGCAATTCTCAAACGGAATGTTTAGCTCCATTCTCTCACAACACCTCTCACAAACATAGCCACCACGTCAAACAAGCGTGAAAATTTTGCACTGTCCCACATTTTAAACATGCCACTCTTTGAACCGCATTTATTTCAATTTAACAAAGTTTCGCCTTTCGCCTCACGCAGAGCAGCCAGTCCTGAAGGAGTACCTTGACAGTGCTCATAAACTGGTCACCAGAGTATCAAGTTACAGAGGAGGGGGGAGGGGGGAGGGGAGCTGAGCGGAGGAGAGAGAGAGAGAGAGAGAGAGAGAGAGAGAAAGAAAGACGGGGAAGGGCCCGGGGAGCTGAGCGTCCGTATACACCACGTCATCGCATCACCAATACCTTTCACAAAACTTTTTATTTTTTTCTAAAAACTTTTTTTTTTTCAAAAAACTTTTTTTTTTCAAAAACTGAACTCTAGACTTTTGCGGCCCAAAGGGCCGCAAACCTCTAGTAACATACATCCCACTGGGATCCGCAGTTACATTATAGAACTGTATTGTCTGGTTCCAGCATGCTACACTGTAGTGTAGGTTACAACAACAAACATCTGCATGCACTCATGTTCACACATTTTTCTAGGGGTGCTTGAAAGTTTTCGTTTTGTGTGACATCAAAATCAGCTCACATGTGCCTGAGTCAAACATAAATGAAAAACACGTGAAAGTTTAAACAGACTTTCGTTCTACAAGTTCTCACTTGTCACACGTTCAACATGTTTTTCAAAAGTTTTACAACATATCCACTTTAATCACTTTCAACCTGGTGTCCCTAGTTTCAGCATGACATGTGTTTTTCAGAAACTTTCAAATAATATTTTTTCTTTTTTTTTGGTCACCTTAGCTATATTTTAGCATTGGCTGTTCAAAAAAAGCAGATGTACAAGCTCACAGTGCGCCACTTTGTGCCCCGCTGCGAGCTTGTAAATCTGCTATTGTTGAACATTTTTGAAAAATCTTGAAATTGGGAGAAAACTACTGATTTAGAAGATATTTGTATCCCTGTACTCATCCATGCAGCGCTAACAGTTTAATTCCAAAGCAGGTCTCGTGTCTCTGTGAGAGATATATGTGACGTTGACATTTATCCATGGCAGGTTCTTCCAGCTGTCATAACATAAGAACACGTGGGATGGAGGTCTGATCACCTCCTTCTGTAATGCAAATCATCTGCAAATAGACCAGAACACACATGTTCAACTGTTCAGTGATGCAACAGGATCTGTCTCAAGAGTTTAAAATATCACCTGTGAGGCTCTAACATTCCCTATTACAGATTGGGCTGAATGACTGGATTGTACCTGCTATGTTTTTTTTTTATGGAAATGATAAACAATTAACAAACAAAAACAGGACTATCTATAACATTATGAGATGTAATAATGCCTCAATATCCTATGGACAATTTAATGACCTGCACTCAAATCTCTCTACCTCACTGTGCACAATACTGTTTTTAACTTACTACTTTTCTGTTTTGGTCTTATTTTGTGTGTGTAATCTGGACATAAGTGCAAATGAGGGAAAACCGCAATACTTTTGTTTGTTTTTGGTCTTACATTTTCACTTATACTATGGGTATAATCGTCATAACAGGACAATTATAAAAAGCATTGTCTAGAGATCCTGTGCTTAATTGTCCACACTAAAGTGTCACAACTGTGATGGTTTTCTTTTATGTTATTTGAACATTTAATTCATGTCAGTGACAGGATGATAGGGGTGATAGCTGCTGGTTGATCCAAGAAGTCTAAAAAAGCGTGTCAGTCAAGGCAAACCCATTGACCCACAAGGTAAAATAAATAGAGAAAAAAGGTGTTCATTACATCACACGCAGGAATAACCTCAGTGCAATAGACACTCTTGACTGTGAGTGTCAAAAATGGATCCCATGTGTGAATTCTTTTTTTAGTCTCTCAAGGTGAAAGTTTAAGTATATATATGTCCTACACGTTCTCACATGTCACATGTTCTACAAGTTCCCCCCCCCCCTCCTTTTGTTCTTACACAACCTATCATCTCTGTTGGGTGTAAACTGTTTCTTTTCAGGATTTAAATTAAAAATAGCAAAAGTATTAGATCCACAAGCTCCAAACACGACGCGACCAGCTACTTTTTATGCTCTTGTCAGTCTTGTGTGACGCTGTATTATGATCAAGTAGAGCTGAGCACTCATTTACGAAAAAACACAAAAAGTTAAAATATGGAGATAAATAAGAGGTTTCTGCAACGATATTCACCTTAACCTCTTTAAATCAATGGCGTGGATATGTTGGGCATGTTCTAACAGTGAGGGTCATGGTCCTGCTGACCACTTGATGAACATTAGCTGGTTGGAGAAGGCGTCTCAGTTTCTTTTCCTGAGTCTGGCATTTACATGTTAATTTAACCACTCTCAGAGTTACCCTCTCAGGATTTTATTGGGTGGGTGCGTGCGTGCGTGCGTGTGTGCGTGCGTGCGTGCGTTAAATAGGCTAAGCAGGCTTACACAGTAGTTTAATAAGTGTATTGGGTAACGTTTTAATAACATTTGCACTGCCTGTTTCTTCCAGTTAAACAGTGCATATGTTTGACAGAGTATCTAGCTCCTACGGATCAGCAATGTCCCATTTAGACCTGTTTAACCTATACGTTTTTTTTATACCTTTCAATTCAAGGCTGATGCACACCTCAGAAGTTGGTGTGTAGGACAAAAAGTGCATATTTTCAGAAGGGGATCTCTGATAGTGATATCAAAGAAAAGGACCCCAAGCCCAAAGGATTTCTTGTGGTGTTTATCCGTGTAGTCGACCTTGTACGAGTGTACTGTATTGTCCTGTACCTTTTCCTATGTAAACCTAATAAAGTCTTCAATCAAACCCACACAATGTCAGGAACTTGCAAAGAAATGTTGCTCTTTATTCAACTTCAGACAATACCTTTGACCGTGTGTCAAACCAACACATAAAAAAGTCCTATTTTATACTTTGTTACGATGTCAAGCAAAAAGGTCAGATCTTTAAGCTCAATACCATTTGTTGTGAGATCTGCTATTTTCAACAACCACTGGTCAGATGCCAAATGGCTTCTATTAAGACCAGTGTCAAATTAAGGGTCCATGACTTTATTCCCCATGTTTGCAATACAGTGTGAATGAGTTTTTTTACTCCAATTCATAAATAATGTATCATCAAATTGCTATTATGCCTGAGGGCACGTGGTGTCAGTTAAAAGATAAAACATACACAAACATCCTCCATTCTTACACAACACACACACACACACACACACACACACACACACACACACACACACACACGCACACACGCACACACGCACACACACACACACACACACACACACACACACACACACACACACACACACACACAGGTTTGCAATTACTACTTTGTGGGGACATTACACATAGTCTACTATATTTGTGGGGACATTCCATTAATTTTTAACCCTAACCCTAACCCCTAAACACCTTGTGGGGACATATTCATTTGTCCCCACAAGGTTTTTTCCTCCGATTGTACTATCTTTGTGGGGACATGAGGTCCCCACATAGTAGTAATTCCCTGTCTGTCCACACACACACACACACACACACACACACACACACACACACACACACACACACACACACACACACACACACACACACACACACACACACACACACACACACACATCATATAGACACAGGCAGCTGTAAAGTCTGTTACAAGGTCAAATGTGTCATTCTGCATGGCCCCTCTCAAGTGGGCCCCTCCCTCTCAATAATCTGACCTGCCCTCCCACCTCCACACATTAGCAGCATCCACGAGTGTCACTGAGGCCTCACTGGTACTCACACTGTCAGTGTTGGAAGAAGTAGGCCTATTCTGATTTACTTGAGTAAAAGTATCAATACCACAATGAAGAAATCGTCGTTGTCGGCTGGAAAACTCCAAAACCTTCCTTTTTTTGTTATTTTAAAAATGATTTAAAATAGTGAAAATAGCAGATCTACAAGCATAACACTACTAACACTGGTGAATGCTAACCTGCCGAGGCTGGTGAATGCTATCCTGGTGAATGTTAACCTGGTATATGGCCAACGGGAGGTTGTCTCCACCTTAAAAGAGGTGCATTTTTGATACACTCTGACCTAAAGACCTGCAAAAAATACTCTCCCATTGCTACAGCTCCACACTCATGGTGACGCCCACCCTGTCCATGACGTCAGCCTTTTCTTATCTCCCTCTTACCTAAAGAGAGAGAGCTCAGCACACACCACACTACAGAGGCCATGCAGACATGCCTTTGACACACATACTGTACCATTCAGTGGTGGGAAAGGTACTTCTTTTTACTTTTTTACTTAAAAGTATCAATATTGCAATATAGAAACACTCTGTTACAAGTAAAAGTTCGGAATTCAAAATGTAAAAGTACATAATTATTGGTATCAAAATGTACATAAAGCACCAAAAGTAAATGTACAAAATGTTTCAAAATAGCAGATCTACAAGCTCACAACACGTCGCATTGCGGTGTGTTGCGATGCTTGCAGATCGTCTATTTTCAGCAGCCTGGGTATAAAATAGGGCTAAAGTGGTTTAGGTTTTATAATATTATAAATAATGCATATCTGCAAAGTAACGAAATAATTGCAGTGGAGTAAAAGTACATTAGGATCCGAGATGTAGCGGAGTAGAAGTAAAAGTATCAGAAATTGGAAATACTCCGAAGTACAGATACTGTACCTCCAAAGTGTACATAAGTTCAGAACTTGAGTAAATGTACCCTCCCTTTACTTTACACCACTGCATACCATTCAGGCCTCACATGGACGTATGTCATATCGTCACTGACGGGCAGAAACCTTGTATCTCCAAGTTTCAAATCTGTAAAGCCCTACTTCATCATACAAGACTGTCACACAAAACTAGTGAAAATAGCAGATCTACAAGCACTGAGGCGTTGTGTGCTTGCAGATCAGCTATTTTCACTAGTTTAAACAATTTTTAAACGCATAATTACAAAAGAAACATACAAGGATTCCACCCGAAGGTCTACTGGACGTCTTTTGTTGACCCACCACATTTATGGACTGTAGCATAGCTGAGGAATCATAAGTTGTCCAATTAAAAGACACAAGGTCCCACATTTCCTGCGTAAAAGCGAATGATTTGAAAACCTTTCCCCCCCGCAGTAAATGTTTGGCATGTGCAATTATCGACTTGCATTCCATCCTTTATGAGGCGAAATTTGAAGCTTTTGAAATTGTCTGTGTGAAGTTGTTCATTCAGCTCTACATTCGTTCAGCAATAAATTACATTCCTTGAAGGGTTTGTCCAGTAACAAGGGTCTCCTCGTGTTTTCAGCTCTTTAATAAACAAACAGAAAATACATTTTCAGGGCGGGCTAGATCTTATTTATCCAATCAGGAGAGAGAACTCATACAGGATACAGGATAAACTAAAAAACTAACAAACAAAATTGGAACTGAAACATGAAGAAGATGATAAACAATCTTTTGGGGCTAAAATTGAGGTCCTGAACTGAAAATAGAGGCTATTTCTTTACTAAAACGCTTGAGAGATAGGGAGACAAACTCCTGACACACTGCATATTAAAATATAAGATCAGAATACAAAGCTTTGATATTTTTAACAAAAACATGTCACTTAGGTACACATCCTTTAACACCCTACACTTTACAGCGTATCAAACATATATTTTAGTCTCTAATCCTGCCTTAAATACTAACCATGGCCTTTTGTCCATAAATGGTGCATTTATAGCTCCCCCTTTCACACATACATTCATACACTGATGGCAGAGGAATTAACATGCAAGGCACCAACCTGAACATCAGGAGCAATTAGGGTTCAGTATCTTGCTCAAGAACACTTCAACAGTAACACTGGGAGAGCCCAGGGTCGAACTGGGAACCTTCCGGTTGCCAAGCGGCCACTCTACCCCTGAGCCACTGCCGTCCATCTCACATAACTGAGGGTCTAGCAGTTTATGAACTAATTATAACCCTCCCTGATTTTCCTTTATTTATTTTTTAATATATTTTTATCCCACGGTTTTTGCAACCCATTTTCTCACCCAGTGCCAACTACCTAACCTGTAGTCCTGGTTTTCTGCTCTCCCCCTGCTGCGCCAGGGGAATTGGGGAGCACCCGGCTGGCTAGGGGGAGGTAGTATAGAAATCAGGACTACTGCATGTTTTTGTGAGGGCATCTACCCTAGGAGACACGGGGAGAACATGCAAACTCCACACAGAAAGGCCATATCGCCAACCCCACCTAGGGTGTGGGCGCTGATGACAGCGTCTCCCGGTGGGAATTGAACCCAGGACCTTCTAGCTGTGAGGCGAAGCGCTAACCACTGCGCCACCATGCCCCTTCCCTCCCTGATTTTCCATATATTAGTGGGTGCCAAAGCAATGACAGAGGGTGACTGGATGGCAGTGGCTGCACCCATAGACTAAGTGTTGCTTCTTCAGTTGAAAATACAGAACTCAAGCATGGTCAGGTTATGGTCAGGTACAGACCCTACAAAAGTGCATAGACTTCCTGTTTCAGAATTCCACCGTTGTCTTTGAAATGTATGTTATTATTATTTTACTTTTTTAATGTTACTGTCCACCACTGGCGATATGGAGGAAATGACCCCTAACCTTTCCTGTGCAATGTTGCCATCTCCTGGTGTAAAATACACAAATAAATCAACTAACACTTTAAATGACTGAAGAACAATGTCACTGTAAATTGGAGAGGCTGCTCATTAGACAATTAGGTCATTCAATATTTAGTTGCCCTGATCTTACTGCTTTGCTGAGCCCTATCCTCAGATGTCTGACGTGTGCTTACACCTATGAAACACCAGGTGGCAGCCCAGCTCAATCTTAACTTGTTTCAATGGATCCCATATGTTCTCAGACTGAGGACTTCTAGTTTCTTTGTGATGTTTCTTTGTGATGACAGATATGTCTCTAATGTTTTTCAGTCGGTTACTTTCTATATTTGTCGAATGGTAATGTGTATGGGGCTAAAGTATTCTTCACAATTGACCATGTTTAATAACATAACTAGGCTACGAAATAGTATTTGACACAATAACAATGCAATTATGCAACTAGGCCTGCCACTGTTTTTGCTTGAGATAATGCATTTTCCTCCTGTTTTCTTCCCAGTGATACCCTGCAGGTTCAACAGCGTGTGTCTATGAATATGCAAAATGTCACAGCAGTAGAGTTTACAAACAACTCATCACTATCCACCATACATTGAGGGTGTGTCACAATGGGACGTTATCCATCCCCTGGGGAGCAATAGGGGTTTTTCTTGTCTTTCATTCTCATTTACAGGGCAGGTTTTTTTTTTCTTTCGTTTTTTTCCCCCCTCTCAAAGCGTAGGGTGACAGGGCTCATTTCAATCTGTTTCAGGTCCAATCTATTAGGGTGGGAGGAGAAGGGTCACAGGTCAGAGGTGATAGGGGTCCCCTGGTGTCATCAGGGTTATGGGGAAGGGGAGTAACAGGGGGGACCCTCTGGTGTTGAGGACAATCCCAGAGGGATCGCCCCCCAAAAGATCCTCCAAATTCCACCAGTGTACTCTCCCTGGTATTCCCCTGGTGGCTTATACCAGTGGGTGTTAATGTGTATTGCATGAGTACACCCCGAGGGTGAAAGGTGAAGCCCCCTGCCCCTCCCCCACCTCCCCTCATCAATGTACCCCCCTTCCATCCTCACACATTATGCTACTCCAACAATGAGCACCGGCAACAATGGCATGCTACTTGAAGTTAAGCAGTGGAGATGAGTTGAGGAGCTGCATTGTTTAGTGTTAAGCATTGTCACATCAATGAGGCCACTGAGGAAAAAGAAAAACATTCCCAAGTTGCCGTCCCTTGGAGGCAGGGGGGCTGCATGGTGTCTCATCCAGTTTGTGCACTGCCACTGACCATATGCTCGACGGTTTCGAGTCGTAGCGAGTGTGAGGAACGACCCAGGTTCGAATCCGACCCCTGTCTTAATTGTCTCATATGCCTCGCGTCTCTCTCTCTCTGCCCTTGGTTTCGTGTCTCTCTAAACACCAGGACACCAATGATTCGCAACCTTTTAAATGGAAGCACCCCTGTGTAAATTCTAAATTGTAATTGTAACCGTGAGAGTGTACAAATGAAACCACGTGTGGGCACCCATTTGGTTCCATTTGTACACACTCTTGAGTTTACAGGCCCGTAACCCCTCAAGGATCCCTGGGGGTCCGCGGCCGACGGACCCCATGTTGAGAACTCTACTACACACTGAAATAAAGGATAGAAATGCCAAAGATAAAAAAGGTTTCCCTTTCTTATGAAGGGAAAGCACAGGGGGAAGGATTGGCCCTTATCTGAATTTTATGGGGGCAAAGGTTTCCTTTCTTATTTATGGGGATGAAGGCTTCCTTATTGTAGCAGATTGTGGGGTGGTCCATGTGAAGTCACGGAACTTATGTGTGTGATGAAATACGGAAATACTGTCATTCCTGTGAGTAAAGAGATCATTTAAATATTTACGTTATGTCACAGTTCTGCATACTCTTGCAGAACAGAAGTGACACACAGCAAACTCCTCTGTGTTATTATAGCTATTTGTAACTTGAGAGGGGCTATGTCCTCCCAGTGGGGGCTCCTCACTGGCCAGTATAGGGTGCAATAGATGTGGCAACACAGATATGTGTGCAAAGGATTAATTGGCAACTATAGATTGGGGAAAGGGGGGGATAAAAATAATTGGCATTAGGAATGGGACGATATTAAAATGTCATATCATGATTATTGTGACAAAAGAAATCACGATTTACGATATTATCGCAATAATCAAAATCCATTACCCTGAAGCGGAACATCTGCCAAAAAATAGCTGATCTACAAGCTCACGCGTTGTGAGCTTGTAGATCGGCTATTTTGATGGAGAGTGAAAAAAATATCGTATCGAGTACGTATATTATAAGTACCTTTTACCAATATTATAGAGGCTTTAGTGGTACCGGATATGCAGCTCGGCAAATAAAAGGTAAATTGATCCCAGTGCATGACGAGGGCGATATCACGATAAATTAAGTCTCCATGATACGATTATCGTGAGTGTTTTTTTTATCACGATAAACGATAATATTGTGTATTGTCCCATCCCTTATTGGCATACTCTAGAAATGAAGGGAAAAAAGTTGGTAAAACTGCACAGTTGTACAGTTGTATCACATCACATGTTGACTGGTGATTGAACATGGATAATAATCACGGCTGTTGTTGCAACCACAGGATTTAGCTTCCTGTGAAATTAGCTGCATGGATTGACGAGATTATTAGAATGTAATTAAGACAGGCCGAGTTAAACCATGCCAGACCTGACCAGACCCCACGCTCTGTCCTCCTTAAAGTGAGACCTCACATAAGGGGACGCTACTTTTAGGCTTTTAGGGTTGACCACCGCAGGCCGTAAGCGTGTTTGACCTCAGGCTCAACAGATGTCCATCGCTAATCAGTGTAATTAATGTCGCCTGGCTGGATGCGACCAGGGCTGGGGGGGGTGTAGGGGGGTGTCACCCCCCCATGATTGTGTCACCCCCCCCCTGATCAATAATCCATAGTGACCTTGTCTTGTCGGGAGACGTTTGAGAATTTTGACCCCCACCCTCGCCCCCAAAGTTCCTGAGGCCACGGAGCATAACTAGGGGTCATCAATATGTCCGTGCTGCGCGGACAAAATGTGTTTTGGCCTCCTCTGTGGCACGTCTTAGGTTTTCTGTTTTAGACATCATTATAATGTTCTTATTTTGATCATAAGACCCAATCACTGAACATCAAGTCTCCAGGTTTTCTTCAGAATATGCTTTGACACTGATTTACTACAACACTATGGCATGGCATATTATGAGTCTACTAGTACTAGTGGATCTCAAACTTTGATTTGCAAGGACCCCCTTAACTCTGAGTGTACAATTGGAACCAAATGGACCCTATGTTGTCATTCAGGGCTATCTCTTTATGTGTTTCTGGTAATGTTATATTGCCACTAATTTTTTATATCTGTGGCATTTTTTTTCTTTCGTTTTGACAAAAATGTCCACCACAAGCCATCATGGACGATGACCACTGAGCATAACACATTCTGACTTCACACACACCGCAGTGACCACACCACATCAGACTATGACATAAGTTAATTTCTCCACTACATCTGGGTCAATATACCTAATGTCCTGTTTCATAAACAACATTTTAACAACATAAGCCCTATACTTCATCGTATGATGATGAATAATGAAAATAGAAGATAAAGGCTATATAAGCTCACAAAGCATCGCATGGCATGAGTTTATACATCTGTTATACCCAAAATAGGGATGCCAGGTTAAAAGTGGTACAATACACTGAACTTTATATGTAGGTCAGTGAGGGTGCCAGTTTTCTGTTCCCATGCAGTGCATCAACGTCTCTCTCCAAACACTGCTTATACTATCACAAACAATACAATAATGAAGAATAAGGATAAACACATGCATGTACATGTGTCTAACTTTAAAACGCACCATTCAGAGAGGCAGACCGATAGCACACATCGCTCCCGTCCAGCCTTCAGAGTGATGTCTCGTCTTGCATCCGAGCATCTTCCCTGAACACACCTCATCATGACATTATCCCAGATCACATCACTATGTTGAATATGCTAATGCTGTGTTGTGTCAATTCCTACCCTTTGTGATACAAATCAGGAAGGAGATCCACAAATGACAACAGAACCAGATTTAAAATGTAAATCCTTTTAAATCCAAATACTATTTAGCCTAATGGTTCCTTTCAATACAATGCAACTAAGGAAATGCTCATAAATAATTCCTGAAATAAGATAAGTTATTTTTTAGATTGATGGAAATCTTTAAGAACCTCAATTTAACTTGGGACAAGGTTTATGGGTTGTGTGCACTGTGCAGCCTATGAGGGCAGCACTGCACTGATACAATGGAAACGTATGCTATTAGGCCTGTTTCCCAATAATCAATCAATCAAACAATGTTATCTATCTATCTATCTATCTATCTATCTATCTATCTATCTGAGTGAACGCATTCAATGTTTGATCAGCAACATCTGAGACGGAGTCATTGGAACAGCATTATTAGACGTCTTCTTGCTAATTGCACAAACATGTATTATTAATGTATTATTGTTTGTTTGTTATCATTGCCATGAATGGCCTTTAAGGCTGGGCGTGGCGCGGGGCGCCTTTTCCCCGCCTCCTATGCAAACGAACGCGCCTTTTACCCGGATCAACCGCTGCAGATATTTCCGAGACTCCTCCCTCTTTTACTTTATCATCTTATAACAGGATATCTCACTGGCGCGAAAAACGCACTGTGCCGCTTTCTACTGGAGTTGACACGGCTGCTCGTTTCCAAGGTCTCCTTCTCGTGCTTTTTGTGCGTGCGAAAGAAGAAGTAAACCTGCGTCGAAATCAGGAAATCTACTTGGGTTTGACGGCGCGTCTCGCGGCAACTCGATCGGGACAAGCTTTTCTCTCGGGCGTCCTGGAGTTTGGAATTCCCCCCCTATATGTCGTGATTTGTGGATAACGTCCAAAACCTGGTGAGTGGTTCGCATTCATCGCCGGGCTGGGTGGTTAAAGCTGCAAAGTTTTGGAGGAGGAAATTGAGGGCAATGAATCAACCCTCATAAAAAGCCGTGCCCTTTTTTCCCCTTTCTTTTTTTTTCTTTTTTTTTTACAACCGAATATATAACAGCGGCAGCTCCACTTTTGTCTGTGAACCGGCTTACATGATGTCTGCCTTTCTAATTAGAACAAAGCCTAACTAATGCAAGCAATGTCCTGAAATGCAGCCTACATGGCTTGTGTTAGTCAGGTTACACCAGAGACAGTCCAATAAAACTGGACTTTTATTTTTTTAGATGTGCATTACAATTCTTAGTAGTAACGCTGTAACTGCACACTGGCTTATGTAATTATAACCTTGTGCGGCTGGAGTGGACAGTCCATCATTCACTGCAAGGCGAACATCCGCAAGATGCGATCAATTATTAATGTGGTCCCATTTGTAGAAAGTAGGCTGGCGCTATTAGATCTCCTAATAGTCCATTAGGACGGGGCTTTGAAATGTGATCACATCTGCTGAAAAGTGACGTTAACTGCTTTTTAAAAACCACACTGGCACAGATCGTGTTCGCTAATTTGTGACACTTTGTTCCTCCAGGTTGCAACGCGGACCTCATTACAAGTCTCTTTCAAGAACATTGGTGTCCCTTTTCCGCCCTTGTTAGCGACCAATTCTTAGGAGGAAAAAAAACAAAAACCCAAACGGATTTTACTAGAAAACTTTAAAAAGATGGAGTTCGACTGCTACCAGCACTATTTCTACGACGGCTTGGACACCGAGGAGGATTTCTACAAGTCGACCGCCCCGAGCGAGGACATATGGAAAAAGTTCGAGCTGCTGCCCACCCCTCCCATGTCGCCCACCCGGACACTGAGCGTGAGCGCTGCCGGCTCCAGGGGGCACCTCTCCGGGGACAAGCACCTCCTCTCCCCTGGGGACAAGCTCAGCTGGCTGTCCAAGGTCCTGGGGCAGGACGAGGAGTGCGAGGGGCAGTTCCTGCCCGACACGGAGGAGCTGTTTGGGATTAACCTCAGTTCTATCATCATCCAGGACTGCATGTGGAGTAGCTTCTCTGCCAGCAAGCAGCTGGAGAAGGTCAATGAGAGACTGTCATCATCCTCCTCCGCCGCAGCAGCAGCAGCAGCCCACCAGCAGGCTGCCCGCGTGCCACCCGTGGCGCCCCAGATCACAGTGAGAGCCGGCAAGGCGCACTGCGCATCATCATCATCGGCAGCAGCATCACCTGATGCGTCACTGACCCGCACTCTCTTGCCGGACTGCGTTGACCCCGCGTCTGTCCTCACCATCCCCGCAGCAGCAGCGGTGGCGAGCAGCTGCAGGAAGCTGCCTGCAGCATCGTCTGGCTCCGAGTCGCACTCCGATTCCTCCGGTAAGGAAACTAACTGACCAGACCACGATGTTCCCGAATGACCCCACCCTTGCCTCCAGGATTGCACACGAGTAAAGTCAAATCCTCAGTGTTCTTTTAACTCTTTAGAGTGTACAGCTGTGAACCAAGTCATTTGGTTCCCATCTGTACGCTCTTTAGAGTTACAGACGGATAAGCGAACCCTGAGGATTTTGCTGTATTACTTGCCCTCTAACAATGCGTAATTTGTTGGGCTGTGCCGCCTGCAGAGCACAATATCAACTTGAGTCGAGTCCAAATTACATAATGTTCCGCCGGTCACAAATGAGACATCGGCTGACATTTTGGGCTCGCGGCCACATTCCTGACACAGACATTTGATTTCCTTTTTAAAAAAACGCGCCCTCATCCTCGTTTAGCTTTGGGATTCCTCTCTTATAATAAGATGAATCCCAAAGCCTTGCATTGCAATTGGAGTGCTGTAGAGGGGGTGGGTGGGTGTGTGTGTGGATGATTTATTGCTTTTACACACAGTTGGCAGTCTGTGAGAAAAAAACTCTTTCAGTGCCTTTAAATGGCGTGAGCCCTCTGACTTCTGATGAATAATACTTCAGTCCCCATCGCCTGTGACAATAGCCTGAATTCCTGCAGAGCGCTGACACGTATGACCTCGACTCTGTTAACATCTCAACCAGTCCCCTGCGCTCTGACTGACGCGAAGGAATGCTAATTTGCATACCTACTTGTCAGTGGAAAGCACTTCCTTTTCATCTAGTTCAGTAATATTTGCTAGAAATACAGTTTTGACGTTCGCCTCAACGTCTGATGTGGCTTTGCACTCTACTTGGGTGAATATTTCCTCTGATCTTGCACATGTGAGTCGCTCTAGTTAAAAGCATCTTCCAACCGCCTAAAATCATGTGTAGTGACGTTTTCTTTTCCTTTTTGTCTTTGCCGTCACAGACGAGGACGAGGAAGACGATGAAGAAATCGACGTGGTCACCGTGGAGAGCAAGCAGAACCGGGCGCGGCTGGTGGCGCGCGGCAGAAAACCCATGACTGTCACGGTGCGGGCCGACCCGTGCCCCAAGCGCTTCCACCTCTCCGTCCACCGGCAGCAGCATAACTACGCCGCCCGCTCGCCAGACAGCGAGCCCGAGGAGGAGGAGGAGGAAGAGGAGGACGACGACGAAGGAGAGTACGAGGAAGAGCCTCGGTGCAAGCGCACCTTCCTGGAGTCCTCCTGTCAACAGCAGCAGGCCTCCTGCTCCGCGGCAGCGTCCCCCTCCCGCTCCACGTTGTCCACAGACAGTCAGAGCTCGGACACGGAGGACACGGACCGCCGGCGGAACCACAACTTCCTGGAGAGGAAGCGGCGGAACGACCTGCGCTCGCGCTTCCTGGCGCTGCGGGATCAGGTGCCCGGCCTGGTGGAGTCGGCCAAGACCCCCAAGGTGGCCATCCTGACCCAGGCCACGGAGTACCTGGCCCAGCTGCACACCAGAGAGAAGCACCAGGTCCTGGAGAAGAAGCGCCTCAGAGCCCGCCAGCAGCAGCTCCTCCGCAAGCTGGCGGAGCTGAAGCGCTCCTGAGGTCCAGACGACGTGGGGTCGCAAAATAAAAAACTGCTGCATTCTTAAGCCTAATTCGTACTTCATGGTACGACGGTGTCAACTTCCGCAAGCTAACAACTGCAAGCTAACGACACGTCGCAAAATGCGACGTGTCGTTAGCTTGTAGTTGTTAGCTTGTAGAAGCACCCTCGCACGATGAAGAATGAATTGAGCTTTAGCCACCAATGTCAAATCGGCTGTCACTTTTTCAAAAAAGCTACAGACTTTATATAACAACATGCCTCATTTAAAAGGATAATGTGGACTTCTGTTTCTCAACAAATGCCTCATTCATATTGCTATGGGCTTCCTATGACATAAGTTAACTCTTTACTGGCCTATGAACCCGTTGTGGGGAAGGCTGGAAGTTAGAGTTACTGTATATTGTTTTACTTTTGTCTTTTTTTGCACAATGTTTGTAATGGTGAAACGTTGGTAATGGCTTAGATAGGTCCATGGAGCCTGTTGTTTTGTTTGCTGGTTTTCTCAGTGGAATGTCGTTTGACATAATTATCATTGCACACTTGCATTGGAGTGAAAGGTGAACGTCTATGCTGTGTACATAGGAATGGGTGACACGTGACAGATTGTTTTGTTGTATAAATTGTTATGTAAATATATTATTTGCTCCAGATAAGGAGATGGAATCAAAACAGGAATTGTCATCGAACTGCGCTTCTTTATATAATAACATACCAACAGGGAGCCTTTATTTTGTTTATAAAAATCATTAAAAAAAATTGGCAAAAAAAAAAGAAAAAGAGTAGCACTGCTGTACTTTATTCACAGGTCACTTTGTGATGATATTTTCAAAGCTTTTCCTCTCGGCTTGATTTTGATGCATGCTCATATCACCAGAAACTATTAAATTTTGATACCATATTTGCATACAGTCTTGGTTCTTGTCTTTTTTTCACCAAAAATATAATCTCAACACATCCTCGATGAATATCTACATGAATGTTGAAACCTTAATTTATTGTGACCTAACCAACAGAACTATGTTGTGCTCATCTCTAAATCATGACCGAAATCTTTTGAACTGTTACTTAAAGAAAGCACACACAAAGGTGAAAAGGCAGGTTTAAGTATCAGTTCAGGTTATTACAGTTGCAGCACTTTTCGCCGGGTGGATAAGATCACATGTTTTAACCACAAGAACCCTAGTAGCAAGCAACCCTATTCTGGGGTGAACATTTGGCAAAAATAGCCAACAAAACACTTGTTATGAGCTTGTAGAGCGGCTATTTTTCCACTTTGTTTTTGGTGTAGAGGAAAAAAGGAGTGGACCAAGTACGGACCCCTGGAGGCCCCTGGTCAATGAAGCAGCATATAGGGTTTTAAGTTAAGCACACGCCGACTTGTCAACACTTTGTATTGAGAAGCACTCGCAAAATAATGCTCTGCGAAATAAAGCTTTGGCACGCCCCGAAATCACCCCAAGTGGTTTATTTAGCCACTGACAGAGTAATGTAGACACCATAGTACATTTTGTACTGCTACTACTACTACAGAGTACTTCTCATTATTCTATACAGAGTACATCTCGTACCACGGTCTACCAACTCCACTGTAGGTTAGAACAGTGTGTCCTTGAGGTTTGTCCTTGAAGTGTCTGTGGTACCTCGGAGGATCCTCCCCTCTGCAGTGGCTGCTGCATGCCGGGCACCTGATGTGCTCTGAACTAGGTTACAGTGACACACGCGCACACACACACGCACACACACAGTATCTTTAGAACAGTCTCCTGGGTTCAGGGAGAGAGGGGTTGTGGTAACTGCTACTTTGAGATGGCTTCGGCATAGCGGCATTATTAAGCCAAGCATGCATGTATCATTGCTTCATGCTATACGTCATAATAATAATAATAATAACATGGCTGTAATATGGCTTCTCCGAATAGTTTGGAGGTGGAATGCACTCTGGTCTGCCAATGTTTTCTATCAAAATTAACTACAGAAAAGTCCTCTTGGCGTTTATGCTGCATTGTTGGCGTATTAGGTTGTTGAATTAGCGGTTAAGGATCAACCATAAAAACAATAAATAAAAACAAAACAAAAAGAACACTCACATGGATTGACTAAATTTTATTTAAAGTTAATGACTGGACTTATTTCTACCTGGGCTTTGTTGTTTTGTGGTGGTCATGCAATACCAGTAGCCTTTGCATAACAAAGGTCACTAGAGAGGGTCTAAAGAACAACTTAACACTTTAGGCTCATCATGATTAGATCAGGTGATTCTAGCAACACCTGCAGCACTGGGAACAACGTTAACTTGGCGAGATCAGAACTGATGTGGTTCAGAACCCATCTAGCAAATAAAAGTTGTCCTAAGTTCTGCAAGTGTGGCTGGAATCCTTTGAACTCCATGTTTACAAAGAAATAAAGAATAGTGGAAACAGCACATTTACAAGGCCGCAATGTGTCGCAACAACATGCCACATGTTGTGAGTGTGCATGTAAATTTGCTATTTTTTAAAGTAGGGCTCAAGTGGTTAACAGCAATTGGTTCAAGGTTCGAAGTTTCTTTATTTTCATATCTTGTGTATGGGTACAGTACATGTATATTGTTCTGGTTCCTCAGAGAAGCAATAATGTAAACATATATAGGCAACAACAAGAGGGAGAATAACAAAATACATAGATAAGAAAACAAAACAAGGAGT
Organism: Nannobrachium achirus; assembly: GCF_963921795.1. Classification (NCBI taxonomy): domain Eukaryota; kingdom Metazoa; phylum Chordata; class Actinopteri; order Myctophiformes; family Myctophidae; genus Nannobrachium; species Nannobrachium achirus. The sequence goes on along the minus strand of NC_137827.1, from coordinate 16,008,900 downwards.
AATCCAGAATCAGATAGCAACATAATCCAAAACAGTTGGAACGTCATTGAAGACAGTTTTATAGTCTGTGTGCTCCATGTAAACATTGTGGACACCAAGGTTAGGGTTTTTCCAATATTTATTTTTAAATCTGTGAAAAAGGCCTATGGCCACAATAGCCTATTACATGACCAATGCATGCCACTGTTACTGAAGACCAATGGTTCTCAAAGTGGGATCCGGGGACCCCCAGAGGTCCTTGAGGGAGTTCCAGGGGGTCCCCAGCTAAATGATAGTTAGGAATCAAATGGACCCTTATGGGTCTGTAACTCAGAGATTGTACAAATGGAACCAAATGGACCCATTCCATTTGTACACTCTCAGAGTTAAATTAACATTGATTTTACAATATAAACTGGGGTCTCAGAGATAGAACTGCCATTAAATGGGGGTCCCTCCGTAGCCTATTGCATGTCAAACTGGGGGTCCTTGAAATTAAAATGGTTGGGAATCACTGCTGTAGAGCTGTAAAAAAAATCTTCTCTAACTCTTTTCAAATGGGGGTCCGCTGGCTAAGTGTCAACTCAGGGGTCCTTGACATGAAAAAGTTGAAGAAACACCGACATTGACAGGAATGTATAATTAAGGTAAGTTTTAGACCTAACTTTATTAATACAGCAGGGGAAATTAATTTTCAGCTTCATCCAGTGGATGGTTGCTCTGCAGATGGTTATAATGAGTGCAGGGGTGTCACAAGGGGGGAGTGGAACTGAGTGACTAGGGAGCAAGCTGGAGGGGCCTTAATTATTTTATATACTTTAGCTATTGAAAAATAGCAGATATAAAAGCGAACATTTGTAACTCAAATTTTGCTTCATCTAAAAAATATTTTGAGATGGGGGTCCGTGGCCAAATACATATCATTTTGGGGGTCCTTCACATGAAAAAGTTTGAGCACCACTGATATAGAAACATAGGTTTTTCAAAGATAAATTTTCCCGATTTTTCAAAAATAGCAGATCTACAAGCTCGCAGCGCGGCACTCGGTGCCGCACTGTGAGCTTGTATATCTGCTATTTTCAATAGTTAAAGCACAAAATATGAAGAACATTCATGGGGGCCCGCAGTGAATCCTTGTGCCCAGGGCCCAGAATTTGGTGCAACACCCCTGGCTCAGGGACACTTCCACATGGAAGTGTCGCAGTGGGCAGACTGAGGGGCAGACTGGGGGGCAGACTGGGGGGCAAACCGGTGACCCTCTGACTACCAGATGGCCTCTATACCCATTAAGCCACGGCCGCCCCACTGAATAATTGAGCAGTAGAGTGTTTGACTGAAGTTCAAGAGGTCGCCGGTTCAATTATAGGTGCTAACCTCAATGTTTTGGACAATAAGGTCTTCTTAACCATGGTCTTAGCTATTGGTTTCATTCCCACTGGGGCTGTGCTTATACTGCCTTAGGATGCACTCACACTATGACGTCCTTATGGTGTAAAGGCGTAAAAAAGTTTGTGAGTGAGTGAATGATATACCTTCATCATTATATCTCAGTGAGTTGTGTTCACTGTAAGGTTTTATTTGGGTCTTTCAACTGAAAAAAGTCTCAACCATTTAGGACATTCAGTATGTACCTTTGTAACAGATCGCCGTGGACTCACAAGCTTGTGCACAAACACAAAACTTTGTTGTACAACAGCAAAAAAAAAAAAGAAAAAGAAAATGACGAGCTCACAATGCTATGAGCTTGCAGATCTTCCATTTTAAAAGTTCTTTGAAAATGTGTGCCTAGAGTGACATGCCCAAACTAGACAATGCTAGGCTGAAAGTGGTTAAGGAATAGCGCTGGCCTATACTAATGACCTCGCCAAACAGTCTCAGCTAGCCCAGTGGAGTACATGACGGAGACTTGGGCTCCAGCTGTATGAAAAATAAACTCCAACTACTGTTTCACTGAAGGCCAAGCTTGACAGACTAGCCTGACACACCCTGAACCGCAACAGTCTCACACCTCACCGGCCTTTGTTATGGCTGCAACCGGCTGCTGTTTCACCTGAATGTTTTCACTGCTGAGTGGGCCCCATTTCAGCCCTGAGGGCACCATTTTTTTCAAGCACAGTAGTGTATTTCCCACACAAAATCCACCTTTTGTCTCTGGGAGGCACAGTTGACAGCATCGAATGTTCGATTCCACAAACAATAAGAACGATGGGAGACAAACTTTTAGTTTTTATTCATTTCAATAAAATGATTACACTCTCACAGTCTGATGAAGACGCTCTTGCGTCAAAGTGTCAGGTTTTGTGTACCTTGAATAAGACAAGACAATCAAGTTTTGTTTGTTCCGGAACTGATCTTTTTAGCGAAATTCCCCTCCGAAACATTCTATGCCATTAGTTATAGAATTGTTACTTGCTTCCACAGTAAAAAATCTTCCAAATCCAATATCTTCCTTTGCTGAATCAAGGGCAGTTTAACCACTTGATCCCCATTCTGGGGGGAACATTCGACCAAAATAGACAATCTGCAAGTGAGATGTGAGCTTGTAGATCGGCTCATTTCATCGAAGAGATTTTGTGTAGACGGGGGAAAAAAGTGGTCCAAGTACAGCTGACACTCGCCTCTGTTCCACTAGTGGGTTTAAATTGTACTTGTTAATCTTCATTTCAGCTAAGCTGCATGAGTGGAGTGAAAGTGATAGTAGATTGTCAGATATCTCTTTTAGATTGCCATCAGCTGCAGGTATTGCAGGGACACAGCTGTTCCTGTATAAATACCAGGAAGTGAAAACAGCACACAATCAGATATTAGAGCTGGTGTGAGAAGGAAGCAACCTGCACTGCAGAAATGCTGTGAACCAACAAACAACCACAGAATTCATCTGAAGCGAACAAATCTGGGAAGTAACCTGTAATTTGTTTAATAGGGTTTGCTTCAGGGGTGAAACAGTTTTGTCTGTATGGTAAACAGCGTTGCAGCCTGCAACGCTGTTTGTGGTCGTGTGACAGTGTTATTGTCCACCAACAATATGCAAAGTATTCCATTTCCACTTTGTATGAACTCACGTGACGCAACGTGAGCTCGCAGATCTGCCATTTTCAACAAAGGTTTGCCTATTTTCACCAATCGCTCGCCAGAATGTTCACCTATGACATGCCCAGAATAGGGACGCTAGGGTTCATAATAACTTGTGCATGTTACCAATTATCACAGACCCTCCTCGCAGACTTACTTAAATGTTAAACGTGCCCTCCAGTCTTTCCACGTTCTGAGAACGAGGATCTTTTCCTCAAGGAAGCGATGAGGTCAGACTATCTCTGTTCTATTCTGTTCGAGGCCGCTGGCGCTTAAACTGCACAGACTTGTCCGACCAGATCCTCTGCTCTCAAGTCCACCCCACGCCCTACATGCCTACAGTGTGCAGCAGCGTTGCTTGCTGTGTGCATGTGTGATCACTTTGACACACATGTTCAGGCTGTGGGTGGGTGGCTGGTGTGTGTGTGCGCGCGCTGTTAGTCCATGTGGGTTTCATCGTCACACATCTGTGTGCTACATTTATTTTCCACGATTAAAATAAGCCCCTTTTTCAGTCCTAAACTGTTTCAACATGTTGTGTGTCAGTGTTTGTACCATCTAGACCAGTTGTTCCCAAATGATACAGAGGAACACTGGTGTCCCAATGAGACAAGTCCAGGTGTGCCTTGGGATTTGTGTCAACCATACATTATTATTGCAATAGTGGAGCACACGGGCATCTTATCACACTTTTCACTTTCACCATCTTCAATATCTTGGTCTCAGTACATCACGGTCCTAATTTTTCATATTAAACTAGAAAAGTATCTTATCACACTTTTCACTTTCACCATCTTCAATATCTTGGTCTCAGTACATCACGGTCATAATTGTTCATATTAAACTAGAAAAGTGTGCTCCTCAGAGCACAGGTCTCTCCCAGGTCGTGTTGCCTAAAAAACGTGGAGAGTGTGTATGCAAACGATGTTTCACTCCGATCTGTCCAACGGTGCTGGCGAGATTAGCTGCTCACAGACAGACACACAGACGGACAGGGGCGAAAACATAAGTCTCGGCCACACCACTCGGCCTGATGGAGACAATTCAATAATAAACTCTGTACAAAAAAGAATTGTCATTCTCACTTTAATATAGTTATAAATGGTTAAGCACAGAAAGTGCATTTGTGACAAGTTGCCACTACACAGGGTAAATTGTCACATTATATATTTTAAACTCTGTAAGAATATAATAGTAGAGGCTGTGTAATTCTGTAATTATACAGCCTGTCTGATGTAATTAGACAGATGTTTGGCATACCAGAGCTTCACGAGTGTCAGTGAGTGCATGCATCAGAGAGACATACTTCCCAGTTCCCACAGATCATAACCACCCAAGGAGTTTGAAAACATGACCAATGATGAAAAACTCCCATACCTGCTGGGTGAAGTAAAACAATGTGCAAACACACAGCAGCAAGATTTGTGAGCTGCTGTGATAGGAGAAGGATATCAAATGGAACCCAACCACCTTAAAAACCATTGTATACTGTATATCCCTGCTCTGCCTGCACGTAACCTTGATGCATGAAAACTGTTACACTCTTTTCACCTGTACATAATTTGTTCTGAATGTATTGTATTGTGTATACTTCTGCTTTGGCAATGTAAACGTATGTTTTCTCATGCCAATAAAGCCCTTTGAATTGAATTGAATTGAAATTGCATGAAGAAACTGGAACCACCCATAACCTATGTATGTATTAAGTATATGCAGAACAATGCACTCTTAACTAGTACCTGAACTATGACTTTGTTTCAGTTCCAATTCAAAACCTAATGCACAGCATGCAGCTGGGTCCTGAAATGTCTGGGGTTGAGCTTAGACATACTGTAGCAGAGAATGAGTTTGAGCTGGGGCCTGGTGACGTTGTGGCCAAGCTGGGACGGCCCCTAACATAGGATGGCAGATCTATTCTGTGCAAAGTCATTTTCTGACAATAGGCTACATCCCTGTCGTAAGAATGTACCCCAGCTACCCTGAAGCCAGCCAGGATATTCAGGGGGATTGCAGCCAGAGGATAGGTCTTTCATTTATCATTTCAAAGGCTTCCCTTCCTTCCTTCCTTCCTTCTTTCTTTCCTTTTTTCCTTCTATTTGCCATTTATAAAAAGTATATATAATTATAATATTTGAATTGAAAGGCTTCCGTGGTCATAGAAGTTACAACAATGTAATAACTACTACTAATACTGAGTAAAGCATTATATCAACACACATATTGTTGTCACCTCACTCATGTTATCAGCAAACTGCAGTTATGAAAGTAACCCAACGTTTGCATGTATAACGGTTACTAGGGCAAATTGTCACATGTGACGATGTGTGCTACTGCTAGCTATATCACAAGCTGGACTTTAGCACAAGACTTTGGGTTAGGTATCAAAATACTCTTTTACCGCCTCTATTCTGTTCAAAAATAATATAATTGAACATACATACCTGCTCTATATACAACTATACACAGAAAGTTATGCATTTTTTGTATTTAATATAATAATAATAAGTGCTATTTTTTTTTACATTTATGATAGTATAAAAAGGGCTTAACTGGTTACACCTTTTATTTGGCATTAGTAAATAAAAATAAACAGTTTTAAAGAGTGTTGCTATTTTGCATGGACATCAATACAGGTGTGCTCTGAGATTTGCCCTTTGGTGTGCCTTAATTGGCCACAAAAGTTTGAAAACCACTGGTCTAGATACAATGGTTCCCAAACCTTTTAGCTCAAGACCCAAAAGATCTGCCCAGGACCCATACTAGTGAAAATAGGAGATCTACAATAACATGAGCTGCCGGTCTGGTATTTCCACTACTTCTTAAAAATGTACATTTGTATGGAATTTTTGTATTATTTAATTATATTATTATTATATTATTTTGAGTTTAATAAAACATTTTTTTAATCTTTTGAAACTAATATATATATATATATATATATATATATATATTATTATATTATTATTATTTTTTTTTATGTAGGAAACAAACAAAAGGGGCCTTTCGTGACCCATAAAAATTGGTCTGCGACAAGGGGCGCCCGCTGGCCTACTGGTCCAGGCGCATATTGCTACATAGGCATTGATGCCTGACGGTTTCGCCGGTTTGATTCCCGATCCGGACGACCTTTGCCGCATGTCACTCTCCATCTCTCTCCCCATTTCCTGTCAGTCTAACTGTCCTATCAAATAAAGGCATAAAAGCCCCCCCAAAAAACAAATCTTTAAAAATTGGTCTGCGACACAAACATGGGTCCCGGCCCACTGTTTGGGAAACAGTGGTCTAGACTCTAGAAAGCTCCAACACTGATATTTGCATGCATGTTGAATCAAACAGGAATGTGTGACCTCTGAATGCAGGGTTGTCATACATGGTGTGTGTGTGTGTGTGTGTGTGTGTGTGTGTGTGTGTGTGTGTGTGTGTGTGTGCGTGCGTGCGTGCGTGCGTGCGTGCGTGCGCACGAGAGAGATCAGGGTGGGACTGTGGAGAATTGATGATTTGGCGGGGCCTCAGTAAAGGGGGCCGTCTTTCTCTCTCACTGATTTATATATCCACTTGACGCACTCTTTAACACACTCCATCCTTCCCACCATCCGTTAACAAGCATTTTTCCATTGATATCCCTGTGACCTTTTGTTCACCGGGCACAAATAGAGATGTAGATTTCCTGATTCTGACACGGGGGACTAATGATAGCATTGTGTTTTGATAATAGCTCTCCCTAATTTAGATACAATTCAATTCAATTCAATTAAAAAGGGACTTTTAACCCCAAGGGGCAATTCCGGAGGTAGGCATACAGACAGGAATACATCAGACATTAGGATATTCTGCTTACGAAATTAATATCGTTGCTATAACTTTGTAACGATGATTAATGGTGAATGGTAAAGGTGAGATCAGAGCGCGAAGGCCTCTGCGAACCTGTTCATGCCTGCTCTTTTGTGGGGACAATGGTAGGTTCAACAGTATATTTATAAGCTTAATTTATAATACATCGAACAAGTTTGTCGCTTGCATAAAACACACAACGTGACGAGTCGTTAGCCTTGTAGATTAGTTTTGCGAGCGACACAATTGTATCACATACAATTATACAATAAATGATGAGGCTTTACACTGACCCCTGAACGGCCAGATCAGTGAACAGGCAGCTTCTCAAATGCACTGTGCGATCGATCCAATATGTTCATATGATATGTGTTGCCTTGCTCTATGCAAAGGAGTCTCTCTTGCCCTCCACTCTCTAGTCTGAAAATTAGTAAAGTAAACTGTCTCTTTGATAAGAGTCCTGTATACACAGTATGTGGTATTTATTTAGTTTGTTTATTATTTTGGTGTCAGCATGTTGGCACTGGAAATACTGTGTTTGAATGGTAACAGGTCAGGTGGGCACTAGGGACATCAGGTCAAAAATGTTAAGAAAGAAAATATTCGAAAAATGGTCTTCAGTAAAAGAAAGTATACATGATCATTACATGCTTAAATATTCAACAATTAAGGTCTAATATTTCTACAATTGCGACAAATTGCTTAAAAACCTTTACATCCAGTCATTTTGGGACATAAACCAGGGCGCTGAAACAACAGAGACTGACACATTATGTCCATATATGGGCATTCCCAGATATGGGCTTAATATTGATGACATCAGGGATCTCCATATGGGCATAAAAGGAACAAGGACAGAATTCATTTGCAAGTGTGACTCGCGTCGCGACAACCACACTGGTTATCAGGAGAGAGGAGACTGACACAATATGTCCATATATGGGCATTCACAGATATGGGCTTAATAATGATGGCATCAGGGATCGTGGCCGTATATGGAGCATGACATGAGGCGTTACCCATGCACACACATGATCTGCAGTTTTTTCATACATTCATTCATACAGTGTGCAGACTTTGATCTTCTTCGATATTGTCTAGGTCATCCAGGCACCTGCCTGCAAGATTTCATTGATGTGTGCGATGCCTCTACATTCTTTACCTACGCTCGATGCCAGACAAACTTGGTGACCTCACACAGCAGGGACGTGCAGAGAATGTTAGAGAGGCAGGGGCTGACATTTCGAAAAGGGCCTTTTGGTGAAAATACTGTATCGAAAATAGCAGACCTCCAAGTCGCAGCGCAACGCGTTGTGAGCTTTGAGGTGGGCTATTTTCGCTGCTTGATACCACACTGAACTAAGCATAATCAATTTCTTTCACCAGAGTAAAAACTGCATTCATTGCCTGGAGTGGGCACTTTTTACAGACGGATAAAAGGGCAGGGGCTCAAGCCCCCTTTGATGTATGTGTGTGCACGTATCTGTGACACAGCACTGACTGTTGACACACAAGTGTCCCTGATTTAAAACCCAACCAGTCTTACTCCTCACTCCGGCACTTCTTGTTCCTCAGAAAGAAGGCAAGGCGTTAGTATAAACGCAGGCGTGCATCCGGAAAATCTGGTGTTATGGTTGCGACACACCTCAACGATTTGTTGGTTTTATAATTGAGCAACAATGAACAAGTGCATCCCCTGTTCGAGACAAAAGAGCGAGCGGCACTTTCGCAACTGGACCATCCCTGCTGCTAGCTGTCGCTGTGTGACAAATGTCATACCTCTGCACTTTTCTTTCTTTTAAGCGCTGAGTCGTTGAGCAATGTTTCCGCCATGTTAACCATTTGTGCTCTGACTGGCCTGGTTTGTGTGCGCCACGCACACATTGCGTGTTTACATAGGGAGAGACGCAGGAGGAAACAGGCCATAAACGCTACACTGGTTTTGTGGTTCTAAGTGCATGGTATAACTGGCAGCTTATCTCTGACTCTGACCTACATGTGGACGACATAGGGTCAACATGAAGACTATGGTAGTATATAGGTTGAACACAGATAGGCTTCTTATGGTAAGTCCACGTTGTCCTGTTCAGAAGGTGAGAGTGATTTTACTCGATTTGAGACCAATGAAAATTGGTCTGTGACCCAAAAATGGGCCGAGACCCATTGATTTGGAACCCCAAGGCTCTGTGATAGGTGCAGTCCTTTTTTCCCTCTACACCAAATATAGCCGATCTGCAGGCTCACAACACGTTGCAGCAACGCGCCGTGAGCTTGTATATCGTCTATTTTTGCTGAACGTTAGGTTGTTACACCCTATTTGCTGTGTATCTGCTAATTTCATCAAATGTTTGCATATTTCTGCAGATTGTTCCCAGAATTGGGATGTAGATAGATTATATCATCTTTTTATATATATATTGCAATGAATAGAGGGGGATTTATCCCAGGTTAGAATGCAGAATAAACCTTTAGGCAGATGTCCCTTCAGATGGTGAGAGATGAGAGGAGAAGTGGACTTATTGTCAACTTTATATTACTCAATGCCCTTCAACAACATGCACACCCTTCCTCTGATTCTATTTTCACATGACTGACGGTCAAGGGAATGTGGGAGTACATAACCGGGAAGACATGAACACACACGCACACACACACACACACGTTGGTTTTGCAAACATTTGGATTGCGTTGACTTACATTCATTCCATATCCCCAAAAACCTAACCCTGTAAGTGAAATGTAATTGGGTACACCAATTCTGACATGCTGAAGGCAGTCATTTGGCTTTTATGTTCAATGTCTGTCCACGAATGTGGCCTGTGTCAGGAACACAAACCAACACATACACGGTGCATTGCATTATGCTGCACTGCACCGCAACACACCACGGCATGTGCAGTGCTGCACTGTTCTAGCTGCCGCACTGTACTGCACTGCACCTTACTGCACCTTACTGCACTGTACTGCACTGTACCGTTGTGAGCATGTAGATCGGCTATTTTCAAAATGTCTGCCTCTAATATTTGACAATTTGGCCAATGTTTAATTTGTCATTTTAGAGGTATTAAAAAGTCCTTAAAGGAGTAGTTCACCCCCCAAAATGAAAATATTTCTATTGATTATGCAATTGGGTCCCCATCCGGAATCAATGGGGGTAAATGTACTATTATCACATTTTTGTCTTGGGAATGCGACAAATACGTCTCCATGGAATGCGACAAATACAAAAAAAATGGCATGAGTAATCAATAGAAAAAAAGTCATTTTAAAATATGATTAGTTTGGGGGGGTCGCGACCTGAAAAGGTTGAGGACCACTGCTGTACTGTACTGTACTGTACTGTACTGTACTGTACTGTATATACTGCACGGGTGGAAACTTTCCCTGATGGCATGGCTCCATCTCTCTGCCCACTGACCCACATTCCAGCCTGCTTGTGTCACTGGAACGGTGCCGGGGCGGTGGCAGCCACTGTCCATCTGATCCTAATGAGGCCACGCTCTCTGCGTTCTCTATCTATACGCGCAGAGTGTGCACTGGCGGGCCGGGCAACAGAACACAATGCATGAGTGCGTCGTGTCGTGCACACATGCATGGCCCATACACAGCAGACGCATTCTTCCTGATTCTCATGCTCTTTAATTACCCCCATGTCCTGTTTTCCTGCGGTCCTGCTGTCGTTTCCTGTATCATTCTCTCTCTCTCTCTCTCTCTCTCTCTCTCTCTCTTTCTCTATTTCTGTATCCCCTCTTTTCTGATCTGAGATCTGATCTTAGAACTAGTCTGTTGCTGTCTACTGCCCCTTCCCTTAGTTGCTTATCTCTGCCATTTACTGATGTAGGTCAGTCTCCTCTCGCCTCTCTCTCTCTCTCCCCCCCCTCTCTCTCCCACGACTTGCTCGCTCTCCCACGACTCTCTCCCCCACAACACTCTCTCTCTCTCTCTCTCTGTCCGTCTCTCTCTCTCTCTGTCCGTCTCTCTCTCTCTCTGTCTCTCTCCCCCACCCACACTAACGCCAGTATTACATAACTGCAGTGATTCAGTTGGAACACGCTGTATATGTTCCTCTCTGTGTACATCTGGCCCTGGCTGACCTGTGTGTCATACCATTGCTTTGCTTTAGAGCTATGCCAAGTCCACCACATTGTTCCTTTTTTTTGTTTAAAAGACAAAATAAACACGTTAAACCGTTCGGACGCACCTGTTGTCCAGCATCAACAAATCCCCCCCTCCTTCCATAGCATTCAGTGCAGGTTTTAACCACATGAACCCTCGCATCCCTATTCTGGGTGCAACCGTTCAGTGAAAATAGCAGATCTACAAGCTCACAATGCATCACAACACAATGTGTTGTTTGAAGATCGGCCACGTGGAGGGAAAACGTGGCAGATATACCCTGGAGTCTCCAGTCAACAAAGTAGGGTTTAGTATTAGTTTAGTTTTTTATTTTAGAATAAGTGTTCGCTTTTTTACAATAAGCAATATATCAAATGCAGAGAGACAGTGAAGTGCCTCAGTAAACTAGCATCACACGTAAAGCAAGCATCGTTATACACATCAATAGTCTACTCTATACAATAAAAATGTATTCTTTACATTGAAACTTAAGGATACAAGGTAAACAATGAGCCTTGCATCTGTCTAAATAACATGATTATCTAAATGACATTATTAACATTGTGGTCAAGAGAAACAACCCTAACAACATGAGAACAAATGACCGTGTCTGCATGGTCATCTTATCCAGGTCAAGTAGGGCTGAGGTTGAGTCTGAAGAGATGAGTCTTCAGATTACAGAGGGAAAATTGAGAGTGAGTCTGCAGTTCTAACTGCAATGGGGAGTTATCCTTGACTCTACCACGTGGCGTTTACATTTCATTCGATCAATCAATCATTCAATCAATCAAAAGGTTTGTTCCCCAGTTTGGGAGCCAGTTTGCGGGGTGTGTCTGGGGTTGAGATTCAAAAAGGCCCACCCATTTCATACCCACCCATAATACTAGGCTTATGTGACACCATAACTTGACAAAGACGAAATCCATAAGACATATCGTCGTTGTCGGGTGGAAACCTTGTATCTCCAAGTTTCTAATGTGTACGTTCTTTTGCAAAGTAAAGCCCTGCTTCATCATACAATGCCGTCGCACAAAAGTAGTGAAAACAGCAGATCTACAAGCACACAACGCCTCGCGATGCGAGGCGTTGTGTGCTTGTAGATCGGCTGTTTTCACCAGTAATGCAAAACGAACGGTTTTGGACATAAAAGGTTTTCGCCCGACAACGACGATATAGGACATTTTCTCTATCTTACTTTGTTTCAGTTTTGTAAAGTTTAAATTGATTATAATTCCTTTTTCCGTTATTGTTTTTATTTCAGTTAACTAATTGCGTGCGCCTCCATCTGATTCCCGCCAGACTATTGTATAATAACAGTGGTTCCTTCCTATCCCGCCAGACTATTCTGCCCATTGTGGGTCAGTAGGGTGTGAGCTGTGAGGTCCGTGTCGTGTCGGCGCAGCGCGCCTTTCAAAGCTCGCCCGTCTAATCTGGAGCTAATCCTAATCCCGTTAGTGTAAACACCGGTGCCATCTGGACCCAGAGAGACCCACACCCGTCAAAAGATCTCCACGGCGTCACAGCCAGCTCACTGCTAGTGCCTAGATTTAGATCAACTCCCTGACCCCAGCTTACAACTGTTACGACATGGTTTTCTCATCGTCGCACTGATGATGAAGCCTACCGATTATTCATCACTTTCAACTTGGTCTCTTATTTTGGGGGAGATAAATGATACGATAAAAAGCCGTCCTCGGTTCTGGTGACTCTTATTGCCCTCCTAATACGAGAAGGGTCCGTGTTTTTTCAATTACTTTTTTTCATTTATTTTCAATATATTTATTTTAAATGGAAAAGAAAAGAAAAACAAATATATATAGCGTCACTGTCAGACAAATTTGTAAATTAACAGCTGATCTACAAGCACGAGAGGTGTTGTGTGCTTGTAGATCGGCTGTTTTCACTAGTTTAAATCATTTTTAAAATGATAAATACAAAACAAACGGTTTTGGACATACAAGGTTTCCACCCGACAACGACGATATATACAAATTAAAAAATTATAAATTAAAAAGTAATCAAAAATCCCTCACGTATTAGGAGGGAAGTATAAGTCACCAGAACCAAGGATGTGTGTTTTGTATGAATATATCATGATAAAATAATATGATCAAATATCTAAATACTGTCTGAGGGGCTAACAAAGGCACAATATCCCTTTAGGTGGTTAATTTTATGTTAAGATTAATGAAGATATTGTGGGTGGCGACTGTTAAGTAAAAGGTCATTTTATTTCCCGGTGTAACGTGCAAGGATCTATATACAGTGGTAATGAGATTCTATAAGGCAGGCCGGGCAGCCTCTACCACCAGCGGTGATGTAAGAAGGGGCTTTAGTGACGGTGATGTAACCATGGTACTGCTAGAAATGCTTTGAGCAGGGCAACGGGGCGACAGAGGGGGGACTGTGGGCCTCTACACCAACAGCTGCTCTGCTGCCCTCGCCCTGGCAACCAAAACACACACATGCACGCACGCACACACGCACACACACACACACACACACACACACACACACACAGAGGTATAGTTTGTCTGAGAATACACAACAAGTGTCCATTTCTTTGCTTACTTTTAAGCTTACATCACCACACGTATATCAAGAAGAAGAATAATCTTTCTGCATGCCATTGAAGCTATAGTTTATTTAACCACTCGCCAATTAACAATAAAAAGCATTTTACATTTATTTTTTTTAAATAGCCGATCTACAAGCTCACAATGTGCGGCACAGGGACATGTTGTGAGCTTGTTTGATCGTCTATTTTCAAAATATTGTTCAACGTTCTTTCTTTATTTTGTCCAAAAAATAACACTTGAGTCAAATTGAGTCATGAAAATAAATATAATAACAAAATGTATACAATGTAAACATGTGATGAATTGCTGAATGAAGGTCAATAAAGAAGTTAAAATAATAATAATAATAACACGCCCAAAATTGAGATGCCAGCGTTTAAGTGGTCAAAAGCCGCTCTGAACTTAAACATCCCTTTTTTTGAAATTCCCACTGGAATTCCCTCCAAATTCCAAATCGTAAGCATACACACAAAAAACACTGGGGAAGTTGGCACTAACTTTGTCCCCAGACTTTGTGTAGAAACCTGTTGCGCTGTGCGCTGCGTTGTCGTGGCTTTAGGCTGCACTGAGTCGTCGCGGCCAGGCCAGCCAGCGGGAACAGCATGGCTTTGTCAGACAGCAGATGTTCCATTGTCGCCCCCAGGCTCCGCAGTATAAGGTTGCTTCAGTTGAAGTTGGGGAGTTGGGAACACTTACTTACTGCGTCTTTTGAATTTTAGGTCCCGCATTGACGACCCCACGCCCCCCCTGCACCCCTACCCCTCCTCACCCCACCTCCTCTCACACCCCCGCAAGCTACTCCCTCGTCCCCTTTAACCTTCCGCAGACCCCATAGTTGTCACCCCTAGTAAGGGGCGTCACAAGGGGCGGGGGGGGGGGGGGGGGGGGAGAGTGGGACTGAGTTACTACTAGGGCCCCAAGGTGGAGGGGCCTGGAATTATTTTATACTTTGGCTATTGAAAAATAGCAGATATACAAGCTCACAGCGCGGCACCGAGTGCAGCGCTGCAAGCTTGTAGATCTGCTATTTTTGAAAAGTCGTGAAAATGTGTGCAAATCTTTGAATATATGTATTTTTTAAGCCAAAATGTGTAACTCAAATTTTGCTTCTGGGGGGGGGGGGGGGGTTCCTGGAACTAAATATCTTGAGATGGGGGTCCCTGGCTAAATACATATCATTTTGGGGGTCCTTCACATGAAAAAGTGTGGGCACCGCCGCACCACTGACATAGAAACTTAGGTTTTTCAAAAAACCTTAGACGGATTTTGAAATATTCAAAGACTTGCACAAACTTTCAAGAACCCAGGGCCCAGAATTTGGTGCGACACCCCTGCCCCTGGTTATCCCCCCCCCCCCGTCCATCACCCCTTTAATATCACCACTTGGCGCTTCTTCTCCTCTTTGTGGCTCGGTGAAGCTTCAGCCAAGGCCTGCTGCACTAATCAGTTTCTCTACAAACGCACCCCGTCACCCTCTCCCCGTGACCCCCCCCCCCCCTCCAAACACCCACGCAACCAGAAAAAAGCAACGGGACAGCTAATTACCTCAGCGTCTGAGCGTTGTAATTACTGTGAATGCGCGTCAAATACGAATTTAACCACTTTTAAACCTCACAGCCTCGTCCGTATTGTGTGGGAAGCTTTCGCGGTAAAATAGCAGAGCGTCGCAACGCATTGTTAAGCTTATCGATCTTGCTATTTTCAGCTAGAGCTTTCCCCACAATAACAGAAAATACAAATAGCCCCGATGGACTCTGCTCAACCGTGTGGGGTTTAAGTGGTTAAATGCTTTACAACCGATGCAGAGATCCACGCGCGCATACACAGCAGGCATAGAGGCACTTATCAGATTATGGTTATTATCCCCGCTATCGCACGGGGGAGAGCGTTGCCAGATTTTTATGAGATAAATAAGCAACCGGGTCTATGAAAACAGGCCCAATAGAAGCGACTATAGACCACATGAGAAAATAGCCGATCTACAGTCGCGAGGCGACGCATTGTAAGCTTGTAGGTCTGCTATTTTCAAAAGAATCACAACACCACAAATCTGGTTAAGGGTGTCCCTTGGCACAAAATGTTTTTAGATGGTGGGTCCGTGGACAAATTCATATTCATTTGGTGGTCCTTGACATGAAAATGTTTGAGAACCACTGGTTTAAACATCTTTAGGAAGCAGGCCCAAATAAGAATAGTCTAGACCAGTGGTTCTTAAACTTGGGGCCGCGACCCCAAGTGGGGTCCCCAAATTATTTGGTGGGGTTAGCTTAATGCAAAAGAAAAAAGAAAAAAAAAAGAAAACGTCTCACTCAACGGTAAACAAACCAACATAAGTGTATACAGGGTATCTGCACATTTATTAAGTGACAGTTTAAGGATTTTCAAGACTCGTTTTAATACCAAACTGGCCAAACTGTCAAATATTAAGCAAGTGTGGCATAGTGGTATATTTAAGTTATTGCCAGACAACGCCACCAGGGGAGTTGCACCCCCGGAAATAGTTATTGTAGAACTAACTAATTCAAATACCTTGATTTACAAAAGCACACAAGTTCGTTATTACCTAAATGAACCAAGGCAGAAACGTATATATAACAAAGTACAAAAGGCTTTATTTTGATAAGACATTTAGTTAATCAGCATCATTTCATTTCGTTCTCATCATCACTTAATAATAAAACAAGAATGCATTAAGAGAACAGTGTAATTAAAGGCAACTCCACAATAAAGCTGTGTGTTTATAGGCCTATGGCCAGTGCTGAGGGCAATAGGAAGGGGACGGGCCAACTAGCCCAAGGCAGTGGCACTCCAAGTAATCACGGCAAAACAAAAGCAAATACAAACAAATCAAACCATGGAGTTACCAGAGCCCTGGGCAGCCGTCACCTGTCCCAAGTATAGGGCCCCAGCACAGGCCTGTAAAGAAAGCACAGTGTCACTCAGAATAATCACAAATAGAACCAGCAGACTAGTTATGTCAATAAAGCATAAGGCGGTGTGGCCCGTGTGTGGGTAGTATATTACAACCACCGAATGCTGCGTCTTCTTTCCAACAGACACGTTATGAATGGATTCAGGAGTTGTATGGGATTTAAGTGGTAAAGCCACAGTCAGCAAAACAGCAGTGTCATCTGGCTCTGAAATAGGCAAACGGCCATCTTAGTATTTTAGTGTAATTTAGATTAACATTCAAAGACAAGAACCGAGAGATGCATTGTGAACCTACCGTGTTCGCCTGGGCAACGAACACCATGCCCCATCCGCGGATGCCGGGCAGAATTAAACTGTAATACAAACAAACCCAATGTTCACATTCATACTGGTGGAACACCAAATGATCATAATGCTGAACATGAGGATTACAACATACCTGGTGTGCGTGGCGAATTATCGCCGCACGCCAGAGCAGGAACTCCAGAAGGAGTGTTGGTAAGAGCCTAGAACAAACAACGGCCCGGTCAGGTTCAAGTTCAAGAAACAATATACAAAAGGTATTTACTTGGACAGCAAAACCTGGGAACGTACCTTCCAGAACAAGATAGTGTGTGTAGCTGAAGCCCATCAGGCCAGCATAAGCTGGAGGGCACGTTCAGTGTGCCCCACCAGCGAGAGGAGACAACCAGCTAACTCGCAGCTGAAAGCCATGCTGCTTAAATACAGTTTTCAATCAGGCAACTAACAAGGGGGAGGAGGATGGGCGGTGGGGACCGACGCCCATACTGCTACAATCCATCCCCCCCAATTGCATCGTCGGCCCGACGATGACCCACCTAGCAATACCAAACATTTCGTAAGGCTCACTAAGTGCAACAAATATAATCTAAAAAAACACACAGACTGTGGGTGGTAGCTGAAGCCCAGCGGGCCAGCATAGTTTAACACGTTCATCTCTGAGGGCACACACACACACACCACTACAGTTGCACTGCTCCTGAAGAGACAGGCAAAAACTGTCCAGCTTGTTAACAAGTGAACAGGCTGTAGTCAAACATAATACTACGACTTGCTCAGCTCTTTAAAGGTGAACAAAACAGAAAAGATTCACTTATGGAAGCACACCGAAGTGCGCGGACTGACTGAAACCCCACGGGCCAGCCATTTAACAGTTTTAAAACCAGGACGTGTTCAGCTCCTCTGGAGGTGAACACAGCAAACCGACTAAACCCATTGCGAGCCAGTCATCGAACCTTTTAAAACATGACGCATTCAGCTCCTCTGGAGGTGAACACAGCGAACCGACTAAACCCATTGCGAGCCAGTCATCGAACCTTTTAAAACATGACGCATTCAGCTCCTCTGGAGGTGAACACAGCGAACCGACTAAACCCATTGCGAGCCAGTCACCGAACCTTTTAAAACATGGCGCATTCAGCTCCTCTGGAGGTGAACACAGCGAACCGACTAAACCCATTGCGAGCCAGTCATTGAACCTGTTAACTATAACCTGTTCAGCTCCTCTGGAGGTGAACAAACTTGAAATAGACATTGTGGACGTTCAGCTCCTTTGGAGGTGAACTAAACTGAAAAGACTCAACTTATTTAAAGCACACCTGAAGTGCGCAGGATGACAAACTAAAACCCAACGGGCCAGTCAAATGTAAAACCCTGGCTGTTCAGCTCCTTAGGAGGTGAACAAAACTGGAAAGACTCACCAATCCTACATGGGGGAGGGGGGTGCCATTGGGACCTATACTCCCTGGCAAAATGGCCGGTCTGTGTAAGCCATTTTAACTGCTCCTGCTGTCTTTTAAGCATTGCCTGCACATCAGAGAAGACAATACTACTACCTGGCTGTGCATCTCTCTGTTCTTGTCTCAATGAAACATCTGCCTTGAGCTGTGCTACCGGCTCAGCCTCCATAGTGGTACAGAACTAAGACTTACAACCAGATTGAGTTCACAAACCAGGTCCTACAGCAGAGACCAGGGAAGCAGTTTGGGCGACCCACGGCTCCTCTCCACCACTGACAAGCTGCTGTTTTGCTTCAAAAGAAATAAAATCCAAGTTAATACACAAACCACAACTTCTCTCCACTTTTTTTTTTTTTTTTAAGAACAAACTTTTAGATCACTGGACTAACAAATAGTAAATCTAACTCAAATCACTGGACTAACAGAACAAATAATCTAACATAGGGGAACTAGAAAAGAAAAAAAAAATACACGTTTCTGCCTCGTTAGTAAATCCTGCCGACCCACGTCAAATGTGGCATAGTGGTATATTTAAGTTATTGCCAGACAACGCCACCAGGGGAGTTGCACCCCCGGAAATAGTTATTGTAGAACTAACTAATTCAAATACCTTGATTTACAAAAGCACACAAGTTCGTTATTACCTAAATGAACCAAGGCAGAAACGTATATATAACAAAGTACAAAAGGCTTTATTTTGATAAGACATTTAGTTAATCAGCATCATTTCATTTCGTTCTCATCATCACTTAATAATAAAACAAGAATGCATTAAGAGAACAGTGTAATTAAAGGCAACTCCACAATAAAGCTGTGTGTTTATAGGCCTATGGCCAGTGCTGAGGGCAATAGGAAGGGGACGGGCCAACTAGCCCAAGGCAGTGGCACTCCAAGTAATCACGGCAAAACAAAAGCAAATACAAACAAATCAAACCATGGAGTTACCAGAGCCCTGGGCAGCCGTCACCTGTCCCAAGTATAGGGCCCCAGCACAGGCCTGTAAAGAAAGCACAGTGTCACTCAGAATAATCACAAATAGAACCAGCAGACTAGTTATGTCAATAAAGCATAAGGCGGTGTGGCCCGTGTGTGGGTAGTATATTACAACCACCGAATGCTGCGTCTTCTTTCCAACAGACACGTTATGAATGGATTCAGGAGTTGTATGGGATTTAAGTGGTAAAGCCACAGTCAGCAAAACAGCAGTGTCATCTGGCTCTGAAATAGGCAAACGGCCATCTTAGTATTTTAGTGTAATTTAGATTAACATTCAAAGACAAGAACCGAGAGATGCATTGTGAACCTACCGTGTTCGCCTGGGCAACGAACACCATGCCCCATCCGCGGATGCCGGGCAGAATTAAACTGTAATACAAACAAACCCAATGTTCACATTCATACTGGTGGAACACCAAATGATCATAATGCTGAACATGAGGATTACAACATACCTGGTGTGCGTGGCGAATTATCGCCGCACGCCAGAGCAGGAACTCCAGAAGGAGTGTTGGTAAGAGCCTAGAACAAACAACGGCCCGGTCAGGTTCAAGTTCAAGAAACAATATACAAAAGGTATTTACTTGGACAGCAAAACCTGGGAACGTACCTTCCAGAACAAGATAGTGTGTGTAGCTGAAGCCCATCAGGCCAGCATAAGCTGGAGGGCACGTTCAGTGTGCCCCACCAGCGAGAGGAGACAACCAGCTAACTCGCAGCTGAAAGCCATGCTGCTTAAATACAGTTTTCAATCAGGCAACTAACAAGGGGGAGGAGGATGGGCGGTGGGGACCGACGCCCATACTGCTACACAAGCAAGAGGTGAACATTGTGAAAATAGCAGATCTACATGCTCACAACGCCTCACACTGCGAGGCGTTGTTGTGAGCATGTAGATCTGCTATTTTCACAATATTTATCTGTGGAGCCGAGTCACATTAAATGTTATACCTACAATTCCAAGTGCTTGTCAGGGTGGGGGTCCCCAGTTCATATGTGTTTATTTTGGGGTTCACGGCCTAAAAAGGTTTGAGAACCCCTGGTCTAGACTTCAAGGTAGCTCTGTCTCAACCAAAACAGACTGCTATAGTCTGCTACAGATTACTACACCCTGGCAGTCTGAAGCCAGGTGTGAGAAAAAATTGCTGAGTGCACCTGAGAGTCCACAGCAACAGACAGCTACTATGGTGCTAAAAATATCCCATATGGCTTGACCTCTTTTTCAACAACAAGCCCAAGCCTGTTGATATTCGACGCTTCCCGACATCTTGCGAACAGACGCGACAGCGTACCCACTTCTCATTCGACAACAGAGTTTCGGCAACAGGCGCTTTCCAACGCTTACCGCCACCGAACCAACTCAAGAGCTTTGCTGTCATGAGAAAACATACATTTGCATTGCCAAAGCAAGTGCTGAAATATAATAAAAACTGTTGAAAATGGGGAACGTATATACAGTTGGAAGGGGTACAGCATTGTGTAAACAGAGCTGTCACATTGCGTTGTTAGTTACATGCATGTATAAAGCTAAAGCTTTTTGAAACAAATAAAGCAGTAATCTTTCGCAGTCACTCCGGGACATGGCAACAGGGATGGAGGAATGTATAGTGTATAGTGTAGTGTGGCAGTGGACAAGGGACTGTGTAGGGTGGCTCTGTGCGCTCTGACCAGCCTGCCTCTTTGTCTCACCACAGGAACAATTCTCTCTTTTCAAGCCACGTCTAAATGTGCTGTTGTAGTCAGGATGGAGCTGACTGACTGACCACTACTGTGTTGCTTATGCAATAATAATCAGTGCACTCATTTCCTCCTCCTCCTCACCCTCTGCGCGTGTGTGTGTGTGTGTGTGTGTGTGTGTGTGTGTGTGTGTGTGTGTGTGTGTGTGTGTGTGTGTGTGTGTGTGTTGCTCTTGTGCATGTGTATGTGTGTCTAACTTGTCTGTCTGTCTGTCTGTCTGTCTGTCTGTCTGTCTGTCTGTCTGTCTGTCTGTCTGTCCGTCCATCTGTCCTTCTGTCCGTACATCCATGAGACATTTAGTATTTCTACCTATTTATTTGATTGAAAAGTTGCCATGTCGCACAGCTCTGTAATGCATTACGTATTCTAGTATGGCTATATATATCTTAAAAACGTTACATAGGCCTTCATTTTTACTTTGTTTTTATTTTCCTTTGTTGGGATGATTCACATCCCAATAAAACCTCTTTGAATTGAACTGAATTGAAAATTGAGAGTGAGACAGACAGAGGGGAGAGAGGAGAGAGAGAGAGAGGGGGAGAGAGAGAGAGAGAGAGAGAGAGAGAGAGAGAGAGAGAGAGAGAGAACCACAGTTAAAGGCCTAGGAAGCAACACAGGCAGCGCTCACTTCCTGTTTTTGTGTTGGGGCCCCTTGGAGACAGGAAGTGATGGAACCACCGCTCCGTTTCTCTCGCTCTCTGCCTTTTGTCGAAGATTTAATTCTGGTCCTGAGTTTAGCCGCCCTCCGCTGGCAAATTGAATCGAGATGGTTGCCTCTGTGGAGCAGAATGACACCAAATCTGATTATATCGCTTGGGCGTGGTGAGGATTTTGCTCAAGGCCTGTGACACTGACTTTTAACCATTTTCTAACTGGCGTCCTTATTTCGGGCATGTTATTATAGTCGAAAATTTCACAAATTGTCAAAAAGAAATCTAAGATTTTCCCAAATATTCCACATTTCTCAAAATATTCCCTCAAAAATAGCAACAACAACAGGTTTACAAGCTTGCAACGCATATTCGTTGTACTATATAGGGCTTATGAGGTTATACGAGGTCCTTAAACAATAAAGCCACAAGAATAGTGTGTGTGACTGTGCGTGTGTGTGTGTGTGTGTGTGTGTGTGTGTGTGTGAGCGTGTGCACGTGGAAGACGAGGAGGAGGAGGAGGAGGAGAGTGGTGGTAATTCTGTTCAATCAAAAACCCCACGCAGATTCCAGCCGGAACAAAGAACGAGAGAGAGACGCAGGCGAGCCAGGCTGGTCGCTTTGAAGGGCTTATTAAGGTTATAATTGTCATCTGCCTTGCTTCTATCTACCCCGCGGGCTGTGTGCAACTGTGCATGTGTGTGTGTCTGTGTGTGTCTGTGTGTGTGTGTGTGCGTGTGTGTGTTGGGAGGAGGGGGTCCAGGCTGCTACCCTCTTTGTTCTGCCCCACTCCACTCATGCCTGCTTTTGTCTCCGCCCCTCGTCTACCACCGAGAGCTTTATCTCTCTGTCCGTCTCGCGCCAAAAAAGGGAGTGTGTGTGTGTGTGTGTGTGTGTGTGTGTGTGTGTGTGGGGGGGGGGGGGGGGGTTCCTATTTATTTCTTTATTTCCTTCATTCTTTCCCTTTCTTTCTTCCTCCTAGGTACACTCTGTCTGGCAGGTTTCCAGGGTAACCAAATGACAGCAGGTAGAGTAGTTGTACTTATGTCACAAGCCCCACTGCAGTGTGTCTCTCTCTCTCTCTCTCTCTCTCTCTCTCTCTCTCTCTCTCTCTCTCTCTCTCTGTGTAGCATTTCCCGCCACTCCGGGGCGCGCGTGGGCGGAGCTACAGCCGGCATGAAGAAAGGCCGGCTCACAGTGCCGGCACTCAGCTCGCGCCAAAATGCCGGCGTTATTTAAATCAGCTCAATGGGTGCGGCCCCAACTGTCTGCCTGTCCTGTTAACCCCTTCGGTGCTGCTGCTGCTCTCTCTCGCTGGAAAGCAGAGGAGGAGAAGGGAGCACAAAGACAAGAGGCAAACTGCTGCGTTCACTATACAGACAAACAAATGAATCACAGATGTATTTATTTTTGCACATGTTAAGGTGATTTGCTCCAGGATGCAAACAATTATACAATACAAATTCACTTCCCCAGAACCACCGGTGTGAATTACATTTTCTCAAGTATTGCACAATTTTGAGGTACTTTAAAAACAAAACTTTACTCGAGTATTTCTCACTTGATACTTCTGCTCCACTTCATCTCAGAGGC
Source organism: Nannobrachium achirus (assembly GCF_963921795.1). Taxonomy (NCBI): domain Eukaryota; kingdom Metazoa; phylum Chordata; class Actinopteri; order Myctophiformes; family Myctophidae; genus Nannobrachium; species Nannobrachium achirus. Next base: position 15,985,656 of record NC_137827.1, on the reverse strand, counting down.
AAAACATTTTCTTTTTACTTCACTACAACTACATCATAGCTCTTTAGTCACTAGTTACTTTGCATCGTTTGATTATTTATTAATAATAAAAACTAGATTAACTGATAAATTATTGGATTGTTTATGGTTAAGCAACTCTCTGGCATTAATCCCACCTTTGCCTACTGCAGCATTCAAGTGATTGACACACTAAATGCTGTACTAATTACCATCCAATAATATGATTGGAAAATCTGTCACCATGTTGCACTATGAATGAATGAATGAACTTTATTTATATAGCACATCTTCACAGCACGAATGCACAGAGTGCTTTACAGATACACAATACTCAATAAAAGTAAGCTCTACAGTTGCAGAGATACAAAATAAAATAAAAATAAGCTCTACAGTTGCAGAGAAGACATCAATAAATTAAAACACCCACAGTAGGCCTATGCTTTCTGAGTACTACTTTTATGTTTGGAACTGTAACTATATTTTGATGCCAATACTTTTGCACTATTATACAAGTTTGAATACAGGAAATTGCTTCAGTTATAGGACAATTAGTTTTTCTTCTACGTATCAACCACTGACTTATTTCCTATCTTAGTGTATCATTGTCACTAATAACAGGCAACAATAGTCACATCAGACAAAGTTTTAAATGCTTCAACTTTCCTTTATGAAGTGATGGAAGAAGAGCTTACATGTTTTACCTAAGTAAAAGGTAAAACATGCGGTCGCTTGTGAGCTTGTATATCGTCTGTTTTCAAATAGCCAAAGTAAGTGGGTTCAAGGGGTTAATTGTTTTGTAACAATATTCCAATACGTTTTCAAAGAATTGTAGTGGAGTAAAAAGTAGCCTGCAAACGTTGTGTCTCTGAGATGTAGTGGAGTAAAAGTACTGACAATTGGAAATATACTCCAGTAAAGTAAAAAAAAGAAAAGAAAAGAAAAGAGAAAAGTACTTAAGTACAGTAATCTACTTGAGTACATGTAGGCCTACTGTCCTTAATGTTTATGTAGCACCGTTTGAAGAGCCATGATGTGTAAACACTGTGAACACTGACTTCTCAAATTAACTTCCTCTCTCAAATAAGCAGTCTCTTTCACATCCTCTTTGTTTAAAACTCCCCCAGGAATGAATGGAAACAAATACCTCCAGGTCTCCCTCGCCCCTGCTAGAGATACAACACTACGCTCTGCTGCACTCTAGTGGACAAAACGGTGAATGGCCATCTCTGTTTTTGTCAGTTGCAGAGAGGAGGTGGATTAGGGACAAACTAAACTCCATCCCGGTTAACCCCTCCCATCCACTCTATGGCGAGCTGCAGGATAGGGTGAGCACCTTCAGCCAGAGGCTCACTTTCCCCCCGAATATGCAGCGTGGTACATCCACTATGAATTGAGTACAAAAGGACCCCAGTGTAAACAAGCCATTATTGTGCTTTCTTGGGTTTAAATCCTATCAAGAAACAAGAATCACTTTGTCACGTTCTCCATATGCATACATACAGAAAATGAAATATCATTCCCCCTCAGTAGCGTGCAGTGCAACATAAAAACATCAAGCCTATCTAAGCTTAAGATCCTATTAGTAGACCTTGTATCTGAACTGTCCTGTCTTGTGCTTTACTGCTTTTCCTATATGCCAACTGCTAATAAAGTATTCAATCAAAACAGAACAGACTATCTTTCCTGTCGACTTCCATCAGAACGCAAATGCATAAGAACTCTCTCCCCTAATGCATATGGTCCTGTGTCGGCCCTGGTCTTCTTGTGCAATTATGTCCATCTGCATTATTTTTTTCCCCCCCCAGTTATTTATTTTTTCACATTATACTGCTGTAACGCCTCAATTTCCTCTCATCTCATCTCTCAACCAAACGGTGACAAAGTCATATCAACATTCACAGAAAGTAGCAGATTTACAAGCTGATCTGACACCCGGGATCCGAACCCGGGTCTCCTGAGAGGAAAGTCATCATCTAAACCACTCGCCTAAAGAAGTCCCTCGCCCCTTGACCGGGCGAGGGACATCAATTCATTTGCGACCCGATATATAAATGGAACATAAGGGGTAGGCCTACAACAGGGTTCCCCAATAGGCGGCCCGCGGGCCATTTGCGGACTGCGGGGGGCTACTGTCTGGCCCCCACCAACCCCAGTAATAATGGTGGTATAAGAGCAGCAACAACACTAGTATATCGTCGTTGGAAACCTCGTATCTCCAAATGTGTACGTTATTTCGCAAAGTAAAGCCCTGCTTCATCATACAAGGCTGTCGCACAAAAGTAGTGAAAACAGCAGATCTACAAGCATGCTTGTAGATCGGCTGTTTTCACTAGTTTAAATAATTTTTAAAATGATAAATGCAAAACAAACGGTTTTGGACATACAAGATGTTCACCCGACAATGACGATATCTGAACTGTCGCTGGTGTAGTGGGAACGCGACCGTCGCCCCCTGCAATGTTGTGGCCCTCGGCTTGGTACCCTAGACATAATTCGGCCCTTGGGGAAAACTAATTGGGGAACCCTGACCTACAGCATTGTTTAACCAGAGAAGTGTGTTCTTACACATGTTATATATACAAGGCATAGAGCTTTTTGAAACAAATAGCAGTCACTTTGGAGCAAATAGCAGCATTTATTTTTTTCTCAAAACTATTTAAATATTATACAGGAAAAATGCCTCAGAATTAAAATGTGTTTAAAGGTAGCAGCTTTGTTTATATGAGCAGCATGTCTAGAGGTCACTCAATGGCTTGTAGTCCCCTTAGGGTGGTTGTATTCCATTCTCTAGCAACAGTTCACAAATCTTGCAACTGCGTTCGCATATTGTTGTCTTTCTTCTCCCAGTAGGTATGGTAGTTGTGCTTGCGTTTATGCATTTATTTTCTGAGCAAGGCAACAAGTTGACCAACGCGTTACGACCTTCTAGGTCTTCGTCAGGGTCTCTGTGCTGTCTACACCTTTGGAATTCAGCAGTAATTCTTTGAAACATTTTTTGTTCATATATATTTTTGGTATGTTCTAGTGCCGTCATATTTAGAAAGAATTGTTGGTTTAAGTGGTTTTGTCTTTTTTGGAATATCATAATCGTTGTCTTGGCTAGATTTACTCTCAGGGCCCACATCTATGAGAATGTGTGCAAGAGGTCAAGGTGCAGCTGGAATCCTTCTTTGGTGGGAGACAGTAACACCAGATCATCTGCAAATAGTAGGCATTTGACTGTTTTGTTGACTACATGTTGACTACATGTCACAACAAAACACGCTGTGAGCTTGTAGAGGGAAATAAAAGGTGTGGGCCAAGGATAGAACCTTGGGGACCACAGCAAAGTATGGTATGGTATATACTGTACTGTAGGTCGTTAATTCAAAATGCAATAACCTCACCAATATTTAGAAGAATCTATCAAAATGGTTCATTAAATTCCTCATAACAGAGCATGGATCAATACTTACAATTACAGGTACACCATTTTTAACACACACACACACAAACAAAGAGTTCTCACTCCCATCCCATGCATGGCGCGCACACACACACACACACACACACACACACACACACACACACACACACACACACACACACACACACACACACACACACACACACACACACACACACACACACACACACACACACACACACACACACACCCCTACAGTAACATGTTGGACTCATCTTCTACACAGAGCTATTGAATCAAGCGGAGGCTGTGTTTGTAACATCAGTGGCTCAGGTTCCTGGCAGCGATAGAGACACCAGCGTAAGGATGTCTCAGACTGATCGATAGAAGCACTCTGTCGGCTCCCTGGAGGGCCCTGAGCACAGAGGGCTCAACGTGGCTGGCGTGACACACTATCTTGATGTTTACACACAGCCCTGATGGATAATGTCACCTTGTGAGTCGCTGTCTCTAGAAATACATCCTCCGTGTGGGGCAGAAACCTTATATCTCCTCCACTTTTTACGTTTCTTTTTATGTTTTGCGTTTTTCGTAAACCAAATGCCCAACTTCAGGGGTCTTCAACAGGGGGTCTGGGACCCCTAGGGCAGTTGTTTCTCAAACTTTCAAATGTCAAGGTCTCCCCTTAACTCTGACAGTGTACAAATGGAACCAAATGGACCTGTATGGGTCCATTTAGACCCCCCTAAAGGAACCCACAGAGTCCCTGGAATCCACTTTGAGAAACACTGCCCTAGGGGGTCCTCAGAGTTACTACAGGTACAGGGGGGGCCATAAACGTAACCACTTGAAACCTAGCATTATGTACATTAGGAATCCCAATTCTGAGGAGACATTTTGACAAAAATGGCAAATCTACAAGCTCACAATGCCTTGCACTGTGATGTGTTGTGAGCTTGTACTGTAGATTGTCTATTTCGGCAAAGAGGTGTGGAGGGAAAAAAGAGCAGACTACAGAGTTAAATAAAGGTCAAGTTCAATTATTGAGGGTTTAAGTGGTTAAATGTTACATATTATCAATCCAACATGATTGTGCTGTCAAACAAGTCTATGAAACTATCTGTGAACTCTCTCTCTGCTAGGGCGATGAAAAACATTGAAGATCCCTGCCCTACTTCATTGTACAACAGTGGGTTACAGATTTCTCCATCACAAGTAAATGCAGAAACATTAAATCTAATGTACTATTTGATTGAGCTGTGAAGAGATTGTGAAACTACGGCAAGGAGCTTGTCTGTTTATATGTACACCTGTACTGTGTGTGTGTGTGTGTGTGTGTGTGTGTGTGTGTGTGTGTGTGTGTGTGTGTGTGTGTGTGTGTGTGTGTGTGTGTGTGTGTGTGTATGTGTGTGTGTGTGTGTGTGTGCGCACTGCACTAGTGTGTATGACATACTGTACACTATACATACACACACATGTAGCACCCAATACACTCATCATCAATCCCCAACACAATTTAGGCAACAAAATGGCATTCTATACCTCTAACTTTTGTACACAGTGTACTCTTCTGATCTACGTATTCATCGATTCGCAGCTAGTATATCATGTAAAGCAGTGGTTCTCAACCTGTGGTACATGTACTGGACCACTGGTGGTACTTGAGACCCCCTCTGCTGGTACACAAAGGGGTCTCCCAAAAAAATTGAAATATAAATATCATCAGTTGCTTCAGCTGATTAGACACTGACAGAGTCTCTCCAGCTGGGCTGTTAACTGCAGTAGGCTAAGCGACTATGCTAGCGCAGTTTGAACAGGAATTTCACTGATGTAGTAAAGTAGCTAAATAAATCTGTCTGGTCATCAAATAATTGGCTTAGGAATGAAAAAAATAGAATACATTTGCCTCCTGCGTTAACTGCAGCTGAATAGGATTGGGTAGGTCTATGCACCTGTATTTTAACTTGAGTTATTATGTTGGTACCTGGAGAGACATATTTTCTGAGGTGGTACTTGGTGTAAAAAGGATGTACTGTATATGCTATGTTCACATACTTTTATATCTTATCTCGGGTAGGTAATAAATATGTAGATCATTTGTTTGTTTTCTTTAATTGGTCTCTCTTTCTTCATCCCTTTCTTTTTTTCTATGGAAATAACAAATCGTACAAACATGAGACTGAATGGATTTGAAACTTTGCACACCTCTAGTTTGCCCATTTACTGGTCATTATGAACCTCACAAGCAACAAATAGGCAATGCGTTATTATCCCTTAGTTTCCTTTGGATGAGACCTAGAGAATGAATCCTTAATCTATTCCTGCCAGAAACCAGTTATACTATAAATGTCTGTTTGTTGTGATAAAAGCCGTCACAGACATCGTAATCCACTTACACGCTTCAAAGAAAAACGTATACCTTCATGTTGTTTTTTTAACTGCGCAGCCATGTTAGTCTTTCGGATTTACAGAACGTTTAGTGGTCTACAGTGCCTCCAATGCCTGGGGTCTCCCAGCAGCCAGTCCAGATCCTAGGGGCAGGCAGGAAAGGCAGCGAGCATCTTCCACCGTTGCCTGGCAACTGTGGCTGCTGCTATAATTCTATCCTTGGAAGGAGCCTGCAGGTGCTTGGATGATAAGAAGTCATCAGAAAAAGCACAGGGGGAGCAAATGACACAGGACAGCATTCATGTCTCACACTGGTGAACACACACGCATGAGGAGAAGGCTTGCGGTGGATGTATTATATTAGTGCTGCAGGACACAGGATAGGTGGACACTAGGGACATCGGGGCACCTCGATGTTGTCTATTTTGTCCAAAAGGAAAAAATGAATATATTTGAAAAAAAGCCAATTTACATCGAGGTGCCCAGATATCCCTAGTGCCCACCTATCCTGTTACCGTACTGCACGTGCAGTAATAGCATGTTGGAACAGTATGTCCGACACACAGGGACTTTACGTCTATATGTGGTTGTGCACCACCCCCACTAGCACGTGTGCTCAGCCGTGAATGAATTACAACACGTCATAGAGTGTGTCATAAAAATCTAGTAAGATTAACCCATAGGGGTCCATTTCTACACTCTCCGAGTCAAATGAACACCGAGGATATTGCAGTGGAGCGTTCGCTGCGGGATGCTGGGGCGAACACGTCCAGCCACATGCATCCACCTTGACACACAGACCCTTTACACTGGCATACATAAACGTCTGGTTGTCACATTGACAACGGCCAAGACAGGGTTAAAAAGAGAAATGATGCAGAACGGCTTTAAATAAATAAATAGATGGGTGTCGAGTCGACTATGTGAGAAGGAAGAGTGAGAGACGGACATACACACAATGAAACGCAGGCGTGAGATAGCATGCATGAGATAACGTGAGATGAGCGAGCGAATCCCGAAAGCGTGACCCAACAGGAGCATCTCTATCAACAGCTTGCCTTCCGCTGTGTCTCTCTCTTTCTCCATCCATCTCTCTCTCCATCCATCCATCCATCTCTCTCTCCATCCCTCCATCCTACAACATCTCAATACCGCCCCCGCTACCCGCAGTGTTTGGCAGAACGGCTCTGCAGAGAGGCTGGCTTTCTCATCTCATCTCCTGAGTGCCCCGGGCTGAACTGTAAGGACTCAGCTGGTACTGCGTTAGCCTGGCTACAGCCCTTAGAGCCCGCCCACTCTCTGAGTGGACTCTTCAGGAAGCTTAGTCTGAGACAGAGAGATTGTGTAATTGTAAAGTGGAGATCCTGCAGAGGGGGACATACACACAGTGGGACTAACTGGTCTCCATGTGGACGAAAGATCACGGTGACAGCGAGTGGAAGAGGCAAGACCACGGTGGCAGTACTATAAGTGGAAGAGGAGGTGACAGTAAGTGGAAGAGCAAAGACCACAGTGACAGTAAGTGGAACGGGAAGATGAGTCTCAACGGGGATCAAACCGTGACCAGCACCAGCCGAGGTCTCCGGGAAGATGCAAAGCCCGCGTCAAAGCCGTCTACACCCACTAGGAAACCAAAAACCGTGAGTTATGGGTACACAATAGAAAGCTTACTGTTAGTCTCACTCCGAGAGTAAACATTTAACCATAAGGATCTCTTCATGGTATTAGCATAGTTTCCAATAATTTTACAAACTTTTCTAATTAATAAGCAGCAATTACTTTTGAATGAATGTATGGTGGAACATTTTAATATAATAACTACAGTGGTTGGAGGTGGCACACCGCATTATGCCATCAGTTCTGAAATCATTGCAATTACCTCTCTTAGTCAAGAGACTGACTTGTGTCAAGGAATTCTGTATCAATCAGTAATTGTTGAGGTTAACGGTGTCGAAGACACTTGAAGGGTTCATTATTGGGTTCATTATTGATTTATACATAGTACGTCTTCTGATCTATTCATCGCAGTATATCATGTATAGTTTACACCTGCTGCTATGCTCACACACCTTTATATCGTAACTCAGGTAGGTACTATGTATAAATATGTTGTAGATCATTTGTCTGTTTTCTTTGATTGATCTCTCTTCCCCGTACCTTCTTCTTCCCTTTCTTTTTGAGCGGTGGTCACACCCTCTCCTATGCATGATTTCACATGTTCCAGCACATTGGCATACTGTGCCAATTTAAACCAGCATCTTGGCATCAACACCTTCTAGAACAAGAGGGACTCAGCTTTGCAGCCTCTGACAATGTGTCCATGTTGGACACAGTGTAAATATCACAGTGTCCAACATGTGTCCATGTTGGACACATTGTCAGACACTCAACACACACCCCTGCTTCTGGTGACTGATAAACCTGAGAAGGCCCCCAAAGGGGGTCAGAACCTCTAGTTAATAACTGTGATGTCACAGAATCTCTGACGCCATCGGCTGTGGTGAGCGCACCTCATGGAGCGCAGAAGTAGGCCATGTATGGCCTACTTGTGCACAAGATGCAAGTTGGCACCTCGACAGAGTGCAGTTCTAGTTTTTACTGCATCACCCGTTAGTCTTTCAGATGTAATAATGTTTAGTGGTCTACAGTGCCTCCATTGCCTGCGGTCTCCCAGCAGCCAATCAGATCCTGGGGGCAGGCAGGAACGGCCAATCTGCATCTTCCACCGTTGCCTGGCAACTGTGGTTGCTTCTCTATAATTCTATCCGTGGAGGGAGCCTGCAGGTGCTTGGATGATAAGAAGTCATCAGCAAAAGCACAGGGGAGGCAAATGACACAGGACAGCATTCATGTTTCACACTGGTAAACACACACGCATGAGGAGAAGGCTTGCGAAGCTGTATTATTGCAACCGAAGGTCGCAGTTTACCATGAGAAATGTCACAGCTTGTCTCTGTGTGTCTGTGTGTGTGTGTACTGTATGTACACATTTTTTACAGTCTATGGGTTGGTTACCTTGACACATCACTGTGACATCACAGGTGATATCACAGGTGACATCACCTATCCATTTATGGGTATTCCCCAGAATCCCTTTTATGCCCATATATTAAGATCCCTGATGTCATCGATATATATCACTGGCCAGATGGCCAACACATGGCCCATATATGTGTGGTTGGTTCAGATAGGGATCTCCATGTATGGGCATAAAAGATAGTATGTTGTGATGTCATGGGAACCACTAACAGAATCCCCTTTATGCCCATATATGGAGATCCCTGATGTCATCAATATTAAGCCCATAAAATAAATAAAATGTCCATATACAGTATGGGCATTCCCAGATGATGCCCTTTTAGGGTACCCCTTATGCCCATATATGGAGATCCAGAGGCATCAACCCCAGGCCTAACTCGCCATGGCCCTGCTTGGCTTTACTAATTAACATACGTTTTATGCCCATATATGGAGATCCCAGTCCCAAGGACATATCTGGGAATGCCCATATATGGGCATGTTTTGACATAACATTGTTGACTATCATGCAGGGGTCTCCATATATGGGTAACCGGTCCGATATACATCACTGGTCCAATATACAACAGTCTTAAAAGTAATGTAAAGTATACATGATGTGAACATGCACAGTCCATCATTATCTGACTTAATTGTATTCTTCAACTTCTAGTTCATGCCCCAAAATGAATGGATATGCAGATTTGTAGCAATTGTAGAAATATTAGAGCTTTAGATTAAGCATGTTCTAATCATGTATACTTTATTAAAACCACTTGACAAATATTTCAATCAGTAATTGTTGAGGCAAACGGTGTTGGAGACACTTGGCGCTATAATATAGAAGTTAATACATGAGCTTGAGGGAGAAGTACACTAAACAGGGTAATTGAGTAGTTCTCAGTGGAGAGAAGGTGCATAGCATTGCTACACTGCCCACAAAAGGTTTGGAAACTTAATTTTGGTTGATTATTTCTCCCCTTTAATAATACCAATTGGTAAAGTATTTTATATTTTTGGAGCTGTGTGAAGCACAGGCTCCCTATACGTGGCCGTGTGGGTCTGTCTGTGTGTATGTAGCCTGAACTTCCTAAACTTCGGCCCGCCACTAGTCCCACAGTTTTGCCACCACACACTCGCGCCATATGTCAAATCGACCGGCTTACTCGGGAATCGTGGGCTATTACTTTTCTAAGAGAAAGGTTCTATAGTTTAATTGATATTAATTTATTAGTGAATTAATTTTCCCCATTGACGTATAATGGGAATTGCAAAAACTCACATTCAATTATTTGTCTCTCGCAAACCATAGGGGCTAGAGTTTCAAGACTTGGAGAGGAGGTTCATAATGATTTCAAGGATTAAATAAAAAATAACTGTGTCATTTGGCCGCATGGTGGCGCCATAACACCCCACTTTACGTTTTGGCCTGTAACTCTTGAACCGTAGGTCGGACAATTAAAAATATTTTTTCCCTGGATTCCTTGGGTCATGACGCATCTCCCCATATAGGCCACGCCCATTTGCGCCATGATAGATTTTCCGCCATCTTGAATTTTCTCCAAAACACACTTTTTGCTCCTTTTCCTACATATTTTCTTCAAATGTCACAAAAATCGGTACACATGATCCACACACACACACACACACACACACACACACACACACACACACACACACACACACACACACACACACACACACACAGATTTGATCAGGTTTGATTTTTTATTGTTGATTAGTTACCTTTACAACGAGGTACAGCTTGTAATAAATGTGCCAAAATCCCCATAAAAGCTTCTGTTGATAGTTGCTATTGTTTTGAGTGACCTGCCAGTCACACAGGTGCCAGTCACAGGTGTCACCTGTGACTGGCACCTGAGCATGGGTCCTACAACTTTCTTAAGTTTGTGTACTCCACAAGCTCCTAGCGTCAACACTGCCCCCATGGAGAGATGCCAAGTTTGTCGTGCAAACACTGCAACAGGGCACGTGGAAGCTGGAGTGGCAGCATTATTTGGTGTCAGGCCTGGTACCATATTACAGACTTAGGGCCAAGTTACAGTACGTGAGTCAAAGGAAGACAACAGCCCAAAAAGACCGGTTCCTCAACCTTGCTTCATTGAGGAAATATAGAGATTTACAGGCAAGATTGGCACAACGGTATCAAAGACAGCTGTCAAAGTTGCAGGACCCAGGCTCAGGTCACAGGTGCCTAGACACACACCTGTGACCAGTGGTGGAAAAAGTACTCTGTTACAAGTAAAAGTCCGGAATTCAAAATGTAATCGAGTAAAAGTACGAAAGTGTACGAAAATGTACTTACAAATACCTCAAAACTGTACTTAAGTACAGTACTTAAGTAAATGTACTCAGCTACTTCACACCACTGCCTGTGATTGGCACACACCTGCCAGCAAACGGTGCCAGGGCTGAAGCCAAGTAATGCTCACATAATGCTGTACAACGGAACACCTGCTTCCACTTGTCCTGTTGCACAGGCCTTATCCTGCAGCTCCAAAATACAACCAAATACATGTTATCATCTGCAGTGAATGTTTGTTTGAACAGTCACTACAGTGTGCAAAACTTTCCAATGAACCGTTCAACCTTTCCCGATGCTGGGTCAAAGGTGAATCACTGAAGTAAGTCTTATGGCAGAAGGAAGACATGCTGGGAATAAATATACTGTATACCATATCGTTGTTGTCGGGTGGAAACCTTGTATGCCCAAAACCGTTAGTTTTGTATTTACCATTTTAAAAACGATCTAAACTAGTGAAAACAGGAGATCTACAAAGCACACAAAGCCTCGCGGTGCGAGGCGTTGTGTGCTTGTAGATCTGCTGTTTTCACTACCTTTGTGCGACAGCCTTGTATGATGAAGCAGGGCTTTACTTTATGAAAAGATTGGAGATACGAGGTTTCTGCCCCACAGTGACAATATATTGTGAATAAGTGTGCTTTCTGACCGTATGACGCTTTCAAAAGACCTGGATAAAAAGCTGTCTATCCGAAGCAATCAAAAATGATTATCTCTCTAGAGAGATGCAAGTAAATTAAACATGGTGGGACTGCTTCATTCATTTTTTATACTGACTAAAAGGGAGTGCCCTATTAGTCAGTTTTACAGATTAAAAATGAATTTGCAAGAAAACAAGGTTTTGACAGGAACGTGAGCATACAAGAATTATGTCCTGAATGAAAAGACAGATCTAAGTCTCATCTCTTAAAAATGACAATACAGTGAAATAAAATGACTGTATAATGTTTACAACAGAATAAGGGCTCGGAAGAAATAAAGGCTTAGAATGTCAATAAAAAAATAATGACTCAACTCAATGATTCAAAGAACCTCTAGTGGTTTATAAAATAGATAATAAACTGTTTTACGTCCTTCTCAATCGTTAGCAGCTCATGCTTCTTTAGCACCTGTGCTTGAGGGCCACCGTTGCTGTGGTTCATCTACTAATTATACTTAACCAATTCAAAAGCTTTAAACATCCTCACACAGGTAAAGAAATCCTTCCTTATACATTGGTGATTTATCTCATCATTTGTCCTTGTGGTATGTTGGACAGATGAGTAGAGCACGGAAAACCCATATTGCTGAACATAGAAGTGTGATTAAGCACATTATGCACACAAAAATCTCAAAAGTCTCTGCTTTAAAATAAGTACTGCAAATACTACAAAGCAACTAGCAACATTGAACCTACTTTGTACCTCGTGGTTGCTAATGTGGCTGAGGACATGTTATGACATTGATGATTCAATAAAACATGAATTACAAATATTTATTTACTTTTAAAATGGGAAAACTGCATTCAAAGCTCATCTGTTGTTGTTCTATTGTAGCCCCTGCTGTTCAAAGTGTGTATGCACACATCCCTGGTTTATGGCCTTTTCTTCAAGTCATTTTGTAATTGTTGGAAAAGCTTTGAAATTCTCACCTATAATTACAATGCCGGAAATAGGGATGCCAGGTTGAACATGGATAATAAATGAGTGGGTGTTTGTTAGTTTGTTATCAATCAGTGCGTTCTCTCTCATCTTGCAGCCCAAACCAGAGAATGCAATCACCATTGCGGTGTCGTCACAAGTGCTCTTCAACATGGAGAAAGAGAAGCAGATCTACGAGCTGCAGGGCATGGAGGAATATAACCACTACCAGATGGAACACGAGACGGAACCCTTTAGTCCTGGACCGGCTTTCTCTTTTGTAGAGGTCTGAGACCACACACACACACACACTGTTACAAGTAAAAGTCCAGCATTCAACATTTACCCTTGAGTAAAGGTACAAAAGTATTGGCATCAAAATATACTTAAAAGTACCAAAAGTTAAGTACAAAATGTTTGAAAATCCAAGCTCACAACGCGTCGCAATGTGACGCGTTGTGAGCTTGTAGATCGGCTATTTTCAAATAGCTTAGGTATAAAGTAGGGCTAAAGTGGATTAATGTATGTTGTATAATATAATCATTTACATCTGCAAAGAAACTAGTAACTCAAGTTTTCAAATAAATGTAAAAGTACAAAAAAGTACAGAAATACGGAGCCACCTTGTATCTCCAAGTTTCAAATTTGTACGTTCTTTCCCAAAGTAAAGCCCTGCGTCATCATACAAGGCTGTCACACAAAAGTAGTGAAAACAGCAGATCTACAACCACACAACGCGAGGCGTTGTGTGCTTGTAGATCGTCTGTTTTCACTAGTTTAAATAATTTTTAAAATGATAATGCAAAACAAACGGTTTTGGACATACAGTACAAGGTTTTCACCCGACAACCACAATATGTGTTTGGTCGTGTTCCAGGCTCTGGAGGCGGTGAATGCTCGACTGCGAGAGCTCTACCCCGAGAGTGAGGAGCTCTTTGATGTGGTGCTTGTGACCAGCAACCACGCGTACGTGGGCCTCAGACTCATCAACTCCATCAACCACTACAGTGAGTGACAGGTGCACACACGCTCACGCACGCATGGCACATTTGAAATATGCATTCATGTCCACATAAACCAAAGTGCAAGAATGCCTTGTACAATGGACTTAAACACTGCCAGTGCAGACAGACTATAGGAAGACAGCCAGTTACCAAGTGCATAGAAGGCAGAACATTGTTACATATAATATAGTTGACATACTTGTCAGACATAAATCATGGCTAAAGGAAACAACGCCTCCTCCAAATTGGGCGGGTTCCTATAGCTCAGTGTTTCTCAACCTGTGGTTCGGGTCCCCAAATTATTTTGGGGGGTCCCCAGATGATTAACTTAATGTGCAACATTGTTTTCTCACTCAACAGTAAACAAACCAATATTAAGTGTGTAGAGGGTTGTTTAGTGTTGAGAGGGTATCTTCACATTTCTAAAGTGACAATTTAAGGACTTTTTAATACCTCTAAAATGACAAATCAAACATTGGCCAGATTGTCAAATATTAGTGGCAGAAATTGTGAAAATAGCAGAACTACATGCTCACAACACCTCACGCGTTGTGAGCATGTAGATCTGCCATTTTCACAATAGAACCGTGCAATACAAAATGTAATGGCTCAACTCTTAGTGCTCGTCAGGGTGGGATTGTCCCCAGTTAAAATGTGATTCATTTTGGGGTCGCGGCCTGAAAAAGTTGAGAACCACTGCTATAGCTGATATTGAGCAGTACCTTGCTAACTGATAACACACACGCACGCACGCACGCACGCACGCACGCACGCACGCACGCGCGCACGCACGTCGCACGCACACACAGCCAAACTGAAAATATTACATACAACTGTTAAGTTATTTACCAATGACACTGATGGTAAAATAGCGTGCAGAGGTCATTTTATTCATCCTGATTTAATCAGTAATGATCTGGTAAATTAATGTAATGCTGCTGGCAGTGGAGTAATTACCACTTATTTATTAGAAAACAAATGTTTGAATTGCATTGAATGGAGGGTATGCGCATGCATAAAGTGAATGGTAAAATCGAGTGGCAAAGTGAGCGGCAAAGTGAGTTTAACATCATTTAATGCAATCAGGTAGACTTCTCTGTTTGGATGTATGGGCCAGAAAGAGGTTTTTGCCACTCAGTAGGTGTTACCGCATAACTTCCGGGTATAATGATGACGTAATGCACATACCCTCTATATTTTCACCTATTACCACATCCTGTCAGTTATGCTGCACTGATGGCCTTACAGTATGTTGTGGTTCCACATAAAGATCAAGCTAATTTCATCTTCAACTCTGCAGACCTATTCATTGAGCGCTTCTGTATGACCGGAGGCAACAGTCCTATCGGCTACTTAAAGGCCTACCACACAAACCTGTACCTGTCATCTGACCCAATCAAAGTCCGAGAAGCAATCGAGGAAGGTAAGCGGGCTGACAGAAAGATTGAATGCCACTGAGAGGAGAAAAAGAAATGATATTGACAAAGAATGGAGTATAGACTATTAGTATTACCATATTTAGGTTGTGAGTTTCTTGCTAAAAACCTGTTTAACAGTGTTTAACATGATCTGATTTGCAAAACTGATAGACAATGTCTCTATTAAAGGTAGGCAAGTGATTTTCCTGTGTTTTCCTGATACAGTAGCACTCATTGCTATAGAGAGGGGTTGTTCAATAACAGGGGCCTCCCTGTCTCTCCAGGTCTTTAGTAAACCCATTTAGAAAATCAATTTTCAGTCCAGGATACCAATTTTATCCAATCAGAACTCACACAGGATACAGGACAGACAAAGCAGGAACCCCCACACTCTCTTCATAGATTCCATATAGTTTCACTGTTTGACAGCACGATCATCAGTATATTTTGGATTCATGTTAATGTGGGTTTTCAGATATTTAACCACTTGAACCTTTGACCTTTCACTGTACTTAGTCTGCTCTTTTCCCCCTACAAAGATCTTTGCCAAAAATAGCCGATGTTGTGAGCTTGTAGATCTGCTATTTTTGGCTAAAGTTCTCAGAATATGGACACTAGGGTTCAAGTGGTTAATATAAAAAAGGGGGAAAAAAACTAATTTCTATCACACAAAGATTTGGAGGACCCCCTGTAGTAACTCTGTGGACCCCCTAGGGGTCCCGGACCCCCTGTTGAAGACCCTTGATCTACGACTGCTATCAGAATATACCGGTAGTGCTTTAACCTTTTAACAAAAAAAAGTTTAGTTTTAACCTAATAAGATTACTTACTCTACCTTTAAATGATTATCTGCACCAGGAATAGCAGCTGCCACCATGTTCACCCCAGGGAAGATGACAATAGTGTCACAGACCCAGCTGCGTGTGGCCTTCGATGGCGATGCGGTTCTCTTCTCTGATGAGTCTGAAAAGGTCTACAAGGCCCAAGGCCTCGAAAAGTTCTTTGAGCACGAGAAGACCCACGAGAACCGCCCACTTGACCATGTACGTACAGTATGTCCACAAGAATACACGTTTCATAGTCTAACCACTTAAACCCTCTTAGTGAAACTGACCTGAGTTGCAACTGTACTTAAGTCTTGGACTGCTTTTTGTCCATAGGTACACCAAATGTCTTCAGCGTAATTTCTTCTGCTATGTTTGGCTAATGTTACCCACAGAATATGGATGCTGGGGTTCAAGTGGTTAAATAACCAAATCAACCACAATTGAATAGAGAATTGAGAATGGAGTCAATATTGAAATGTAAGGAAACATTTAAAAACACTACCAGCATGCCTCCTTCTTTACAATGTGGGGCCGCTGAAGGTAACGTAACCTCACATCATGGTTTCCATTTACTTGCGTGCTCAGACCGTATCCATTCATTTCCACACACATACACAGAGCCATATCTATCCGCCATCTAGGGGCCAGTTTATACTAGAACCTACTCAGACCAGGTATGTAGGCCTATGCATGTCCCCACAAAAGTAAAACTAATCAGTGCAGCTCACGCTGCCACATACGTACAACGCCAATTACCGAACAGATGATGCCACTGCGTGTATACAGTACATACAGCACCAATCACAGAACAGCTGAACAGCTCATGCTGCCATGTGCATACAGTACATCACAGCAGCTCACACTAACACTAACTAACACAAAGCTCAGTTACACCAGGATACTCATTGGCATGTTACATATCATTGGCAGTGGTGGAAAAAGTACTCACATTTATTACTTAAAGGAGTAATTCACCCCCAGAATTACTTTTTTTCTATTAATTACTCATGCTATGGAGACTAGAGATCAATAATATTTTTAGTTTTTTTGTCGCTTTCCTAAGGCAATAATTTGGTGTAACTTACAATACATTTACCCCATTGATTCCCTAATGCATTCGGGTCCCCATCTGGAATCAATGGGGTAAATTTACAATAATCAATCTTAGTCTGAAAGCCTTTTCAAGGGAACAGGGAAGCCACACCGTTATTACGTAGTCTCTATGTCTTCTTGTTTTGTTTTGTTTGTCCAGGGACCACTGAAGTGCTTCCTGGAGGCTTTAGGAAAGCTACAGAAGAAGTTCTATGACAAAGGTCAGCGCTTGGACTGCCCCATTCGTACCTACCTGGTGACAGCTCGTAGCGCGGCCAGTTCAGGCGCCCGGGCACTAAAAACTCTGCGGTCGTGGGGTCTGGAGATCGACGAAGCCCTGTTGCTGGCTGGAGCCCCCAAGGGTCCCATGCTGGAGAAGATCAGGCCACACATCTTCTTCGACGATCAGATGTTCCACGTGGAAGGGGCAGTGGAGATGGGTACTGTGGCGTGCCACGTGCCCTATGGGATAGCACAGAAACGACCCCAAAAGAAAGAATAAACAAGGCGGTATTGTCAATGCTATAAAGTTTCCCTTTTACGAAAGCCATAGGTGGTTTATTTACTGTAATTAGGATCTGTAAATCCTTGGATGACAAAGTATTAAATCACTGCATATAAATACAATAAAAGCAGGAAATTATAAATTTGTATTTCGTCATATCCTGTAAGGTTAAACAGTTGCTGAAGAAAATGGAGATACTGATATCTTCTTTTCCTTTTCACATAAATGATTAAACTCCACAAAATCTGATTGTCTCCAACTGAACTTGGGCAAAATGTCATCATCTATTTAATTATAAGATATATTCAGGAAAATGCCATAATATAAATAATGACACTGAATCACATGGGACAGACATCAGAGACACTGCTCCTTGGCAAAGTGACATTTATAGCAGCAGTAGGTGGGAGTGGCTTGTTGCTGATAGACCCCTGGGAGATGGATAGCTGAGTTGGAGCCCATCAACTACCATCAACTCCCAGTACTTTTAACTGCCCAACCGAGCCATACCAATCATATGCAGAGTTGACTGTGTCCAGGATCAACAACTTGTGGCCCCAAAGGCGACTTCTCTACAGACTAAACTTCCAAGACACTGTGACTTTTTATTTATTTGAAATGCTTGTTGTCTGTAATTTTGTCTAAGAGTGTCTTAAGTTTCTCTGAAAATGGGAAAGGTATTATGTTGTTGACACTGTAGGTCTACTTGTTTTTGATACAGTGGTAGGCCTACTTGTTTGTTGTTTGGTTTTATTGTGGCTGATTGATTGTTGTCTTAAATGTATCAGTCAGAAGAAGTACAGACTACAGATATACAAACATTATGCTTTATAATAAAAGTATTGAAAGTGCTAATTTTTGGAGTGCCTCTGGTCCCATTTGGTAAACAAATAGTTTATCTTTTGGCCCTTAATCTACAAACAATATAGCCTAAATTGAAAACTAAAACATAGTTATGAATTTGAGAAATTATGTGATGTATTACCTTGATTATTCTAAGTCCCTCTGGATTAAGAGCTGATGATGTAGATGTACAAGCTTACAACGCGTTGCATCCATGATGCGGTGTGAGCTTGTACACATACTATTTTCAGTAGCGTGACACCATTGTACGATGAAGTATAAATAGAGTTTTAGAGTGTATTAAAATACTAATATTTAGAATACATCACACATTGTTTAGGTCAAAGAGATTTTTTATATAATCAATCACTGACCTTGACCCCTACCACCTTGCTGCTGCCAACAAGGGTTGAGCCGCATCTGTGCCAACTGATTGGGTGATGGTAGGCCTAAGTGGTTCTGTTATGGGCCTGGGTGACATGCAAACACAATATTAAAAAATGAATAATGATCTCCATACAATCATACCTTCATTGCAGGACGTTATTGACAATATGAGACATTCTTTATGTTTTCCTTTTCCCCCACACACAAACACTTTAACATTTCTTTCCAGTTGTTGCTGACAGAGTTTTGTTTCTATGGTATCTATATTAATTGAGCTGTAAAGCTATTGTAATGAGGCTTACTATTATGTCAGTCTGCCCACCAGAGGGTGCTGCAGCTCAACTTTGCGTAACCCTAGGTGAGCCACTGCCTTGTTCTCCTGCCTTGTTTTATGTCTCACTAAAAGACAAACAGTACAATTCATATGGTGCTTGTGCATTACTGTATGCTACTCCAATGTTGTTGAGGTCCACGTCAAACAGAAATAAATGTAACTCAAGACTACACTGGATTTGGAAGATGACAATAACCATGTTATCTCCATGTCTGTCCTCTGAACTGGAATATTGTATATTTTAGGCCTAAGTCCGATTTGAAAAAAGCAATAAAACCTAAGTCCGATTTGAAAGTTACCCACTGTTTTTCTGGAAAACTATTACTCAGCCTCTGTAGCAGCTAGAAACAAAATTCCAAAACTGTTTGATAACTTACACCTTTGGCTTTCATAGGAAAAAAAAATTTTTTTTTTCAAAAAATACTGAAGCCTACTTCATACTGTACCTACTGTAATACACAAAAATGTGTTCCTGGCCTGAAGGGGCAATACACTTTAATGTGTACCCGTCCATACTGTTATTAACTGGAGGTTTGCGCCATATTGCAGCACTCTGCACTCACATCTAGAGATCGGGCCACGTACAATACGGCGATGTGACATGTGATAATATACTGTATGGACATCTGTCCTAATTCAGGTGCCCACTCTAAACACAAATCCTAATTCAGGTGCCCACTCATCCAGGTGCAGAGTTGTCCAGGTACCCACCTCTCCAAGTGGCCACATCTCCTTAGTGCCCAGTTGTCCAGGTGCCCACATGTCAGGCTGAGCTGAATACGACACCTAAGGGCTGAGTGGTGTGTGTGAGACACAGTTGTTGACTTAAGGGGAATACCACTCATTTTCAACATTGAACCATGTCATAATATACCTTAGAGCTGTTGCGTGGAAATAAGAAAAAAGTCCAATGAGTACAACTTCAGTATGTCACCGATCACATGACCCCAACAATCAATTCCAGTTCTAGGCAACACAGAACAAGAGAACAAGGTTCAATATTGAACATGAGTGGTATGTGTGTGTGTGTGTGTGTGTGTGTGTGTGTGTGTGTGTATATAAAATAGATGAAATGTGTAGCTTTGTAAGGCTCACATCAAGGGGTGCAGAAAGCTTTCCAAATATATTAAAAAGGGACAAAGGTCCAGTTGTGCAATGTTTTGTACAATTATGTAGTAGTGGGGGGGTCCCTGCTTTCTCTCTCTTGGTCTAAAAACATTGAAGACCCCTGGCCAGTTTAAAACACTCCAGTCTTCAGTCTTCACCAGGGAGTAAACCAGACAGTGAACACAATAGGATATGAAGAGGAAACATGGAAGTTGCCAGGCCAACCAATAATTCCAGTTTTATTGCCATCAGGATGATGATCAATATACATAATACTGTGACCAGCTTGCCATCTACAGCATTACATTTTTAACAGGAAAATAAACATAATAAAGAGCTAAGTATGCCTTTATCTGAAACTAAATATTGATTGATTTTCACCTCTAAGCAAATGATTGATGTTATACAATTCAATCTTCAGTGCTCGATTTGAATTCCTTCCTCAATCCCTTCAGAATGGGGTAGATGTTCTCCAACGCTTCGTAGATCTCACCACGGGTCTTGGCTCCTGAATGATCAGAACACAAGCTAAGAATCACACTCTGGTTTATCTGCTTCCTACAATGGCATGTAGCAATAATTTAGCATCTCATACATAATGCATAACTGCTCAAATATAAACATTTGAAGCTGGTAAGCTTTCATATTTGAACTTCACAAGTTGGTAATAATTACATAATACGATAAATCCACATAACTTTGACAGAGCACTGATATTTTACAGCACCCTAACCAGTACAACTGTCTTATGCTGTTAGTACCTGTGATAACAACTTTCCCAGAGACAAAGATGAGAAGTACGACTCGAGGTCTCACCATCCGGTAAATCAGACCTGGAAAAAGCTCTGGCTCATAACTAACAGGCACGCGCACACGCACACGCGCACGCACACGCACACGCACACGCACACACACACACACACACACACACACACACACACACACACACACACACAGTGTTAAATGGCTGGACAGAATAAATGATCACATTCTCGTAATGCACCTCTACTCCTATGTCCTCTAATCCTGTAAGTTAAGGTCACAAGTGTACATTATTGTAACATGTAACTCTATGATGAGCTGCCAGTCTACCTTCTGGGATTTTAGTCTACCATAGACCTGCTGAGCTGATCTGTCTACCTGCTAAACTGTCTACCTGCCTCCTGAGCCGTCTGTCTGCCTGCTTAACTGTCTACCTTCGGAGTGGGTACCTACTGAGCTGTGTGTGTGTGTACCTGGCGAACTGTTGGTGAGCGAGGATCAGTCCCTCCAGTCTTATGGGGAAGCAGACATCGCAGCTGGCCACCATGTTCCGGATCCTAAAGTCCAGGAAGCGTGCTGGGAACCCCAGTTTCTGAACCAAGCGGGCGTACTTCCTGGCTGCCAGCCGGGACTGTTCCTCACTGCGTTGAAGGACGGACCACAGATCAGACACTAGTCACTTTAAGAAGATTTTTCTTCAGAATGAACCTTTACCTAACCAGCAAAATCCACTGAGATTCATACTCCACAGTACAACGCTTGCCTACAATAACTGAGCTTCACGCCGTCTACTTGTTAGCCTTAAGATTGGTTCTTGTCGGCAAGCGGAACAATAACTAAGAATTGTGTGAAGGAGTGTGACTTGAGCTTAAAGTCATAAGGTGTAACATCCATTTTAGTAGTATGATTCCCAGAACTCAGTGTTTAGAGGAGGTATCAAAAAATACATTCATTGTGGAATGGTTACCGTGAAAAATGATTGATCACAAATAACATAAAATTGTGAGAGTTACCCAGTATAACTTTAAAAATCTGTATTGTAAACGAGACCTGGCCACATATATATATATCATTTCTGACAAGCAACACAATAATAAAGAAACAAATATTAGGAAAATGAGCGGAGTAAAAGGCTCATTAAGCACATGAAACCGTCCCTCCTCTACTGGGGCAAACATTTGGCAAATAAACGCCCATTCTACACACAGTCAGAGAGACATACACAAACATACAGACAGAGAGACAGAGACAAAGACAGATAGCTGACAGAGTACAGCATCTTGCAATGGGCCTGGTGTACAAGATACACTACACCTCCAAGAGACCCATGTACCTGGCAAACTACTTCCAAAATGTCAAGGATGTCCACGATCACAACACCAGAGGTAGCTCCACTAATCATGTTCAACCCTGATTTAACACTATAAAAGGCTCTAATTTGTTCTCCAGCTATACCACTAACATGTGGAACGCCCTCCCGCAGGTCTTAAAGGAGTGCAAATCCCTATCCTCCTTCAAAATCGGTCTGAAAAGTCACCTGCAGACGGCTGCTACATGTGACTTGTAAATAGACTAAGCCCCCCATCTATTGTTTTTATCGCCCTGTTTTTTATTATTTTCTTTTCTGCTTTTGTAATTATGTTATCCTATGCAAAGTACTCTGTTCTATTCGTCTGTCTTTCAATATTATATGAGATGCATAAAGTGGTTCCAGTGTAAATAAGCCGTAAAGCTTACTAGTATCTCCTTTTAGTTGACCTTGTATCAGTTATTTGTGCTGTCATGAAACTGTACTCTTTTCTATTGCAAACTGCTAATAAACTCTTCAATCAATAGACGGACGCAAACAGACAGACACAGACAGAAAGATACAGTATGACACAAACACACACACAGACAGGCAGACTTGATGTGTGTTTGACCTCTTAGCTCCAAGGCAGACCACTTTCCCGGAATGGAATATGAGAGCCGTGGTCCTGGGCTCACGAATCCTCATGATGACTGCACCAAACCGCTGAAAACACACGACTAGTGACACTGTAGGTTACAATACCCCCCACACAAAGACTGCAATGTAACAAGTTGTTCTTAGCAAGAGTGTCAACTACATCGTCGGTGTCGGGTGGAAAGCTTGTATGTCCAAAATGATTACCTTTCAAAATATTTAAAAGAATAACCTGTGTTCCAACTAAGGGAGGGTCACTTTTCATTGGATAAATATTTATAAAACCCACAGACACTTTCAAAATAGTGAAAATAGCCCATCTACAAGACTTGCAGATTGGCTATTTTCCCTACTTTTGTGCAACACTGTTGAATGACGAAGTAGGACATTAATACACAGGAAAAACAAGAAGCAGACATTCTGTCCTACAGCGACAATGAGATGCTGTACAGTACCTTGGGGTTGTACTCTGCATTCCTGGCATGCAGTGAGATCATTTTCAGATCTAGTGAACAGCCCAGGTTCACCGTTGAGACAATATTCCTACACACACAGAAAACTAAGATGTTTCAGTCTGCCATCACACAGAAGATGATCATTAAAGGGCGGTCAAAACCTCTGCTGGGTTTAAGCCAAAAGCCACGTTTTAAGCCCCTGGGGCTTTATAGCATAACCTTTGACCGTACTACAGATACTGTTAACAACCTTGTTAATAAAGTAGTATATCAATATACCCCCTCTATTATTGTTTACCAATGTTGCATGTCCTTTTCTACATGGAAAAATAAAGGTTACGTTATTGTAACCACTTTGTATGGTAGCGTAAATTAATACGATATAACTAGTAAGACGCCTCAGGGCGACATGCGATGGTTGCAACTAGTACATGTGCAGTGGTTGGAGCCTGGAGGTGGTCACCCAACTCTTTTGAGACATTTAGGCCTTGTTCAGACTGGCAGCCCATATCCAGCCTAAATCTGAGTTCCAATCCAAACACGATTTGAGTAGGATTGGTGTCATGTCTTTTATTCTTTTTGACTACACAAAAGAAATGCAACTCCAATTTGTTCAGATCCTGGATTATGAATCTGGATTCTGAACAGGGCCTTAGACCCCAGAGCCGGGTAAGAAACCTACTGGTTGACAGGTAGTACTCATAAGCACAATATCTCCCCTGGCCAATATCTCTTCCCAGGAAAGAGCAGTAAAAGTTTGGTCTCCCACAGGTTTCGAATCCTGTGTAGGACACAGAAATTGTGGATTGCAGCTTTAAAAAAGTGACTGAATTGCAAACGCACTGCAGCTGTGGAATGATTCCAGAACCTGTGGTGGGGATCGTAGGGGTCATAGGGGTCATGTGGCACGAAGGAGAGGCCACAGCTCCTGTTCCCGGCTCCGCCCCTTGCACCGAATCCCCAGGTACGTCTGCAGAGGTGGAATTCTGGGTATTGTAGTCTGTAAAGATGCCACTGTCCTGAGTCATGTTCAATGAACCGTTTCCACCTGAAAAATAAACATCAGCTGGATATAATACTGTTTCGTTTTTCAGAGCATTAAATATACATATATAATTGAACTACGGTCTCCCATCACATCAGGTATTTTTTTTATCATATTCATCTCTCTACTCTTACCTGTACATATACTGTCATTCATGCGTATTATTATTGCTGATAAGACCCCTGAATTCACAGGGATCAAAAAGATCAATCGATCTACAGTATATCCATCTATCTGTCTGTCAAATTTAGCTGGGGACCCCCTGTAAGCCTATTTTGAGAACCACTGTCCTATAGTATTAATCCATCTTTTCTCTCTCCGACGGAAAACTCTTAAGCATCATACCATGATACCAAACACACTAGTGTCTACTATTGCTCCATCCGTCCATATACCTGCATCGTTCTGATCGAATGATGGTTCTTCCTGGGTACCGAGTTCGTCCGGCAGGAGGCTGAGATCCGGTTCATCTCCAAGTTCTTTGTTCTCCTGCTCCCCCGTCGAGGAGGAGCGGAAGGTGGCTTCCTGGAGCTTAGGAGCTCCCAGCTCTCCATCAAGCATAATGCTAGATGCATCCTGCATAGAGAAACCTCCACATCAAACACAAATCTAAATGCATTGTGCAGAATAATATCTCTCCATCAACCATAAATCTATTATGCATCATGCAGAATAACATCTCTGTCAGACATAACCATATGCAGGCCCTGTCTGTTTGGAGGTAGTCCAAACATGTTGCACAAAATCATAGCTTGCTCTCATCTACTGTCTGCCTGTAATCTGTATGTTCTCAATGTGATATCAGTCCAACTTGCCATACGGAATCTATTACCCTGTATGTAACATCATTTTAACCACCTGCCTGGCAGCAGTGGCAGCCCTATTTTGGGAATGACATTGTCAAAAATAGTCCAAACACATTCTTCAAAAGTTATACAGCGAATATAGACTGTACAGACTACGGTAAAGGGCTTAGGTGGTTAGTGTGTGTGTGTGTGTGTGTGTGTGTGTGTGTGTGTGTGTTATAGGGCTAAGGTGGTTAACGTGTGTGTGTGTGTGTGTGTGTGTGTGTGTGTGTGTGTGTGTGTGTCTGTGTGTGTTTGTCTCTCTCTCAGGCTTCCTAGGCTGCAATCACACATTAAACTTATTTGCACTTTGCATATGATGCGTGCACTTTCAAAGTTGGATCAAAGGCTCTTCCAAAAAATAATCAATTTCCCACAATGCTTTGTGGGAAGTGGGCAGTTCCACTAGAGGAGGAAGCGGAAGTGGATTTTGGCCATGTAGTTCTCTTGGAGTTGTCATCGGGTGAAGGCAGAGTACTGCTGCTTTTTGGTGACACATAAAATGGATCTACAAGCTCACAGCATGCCGCCATGCGACACTTTGTGAGCTTGTAGATCTGCTATTTTAAAAATTACTTTATGTACTTGAAGTACATTCTGATGCCAACACAATACTTTTACTCAAGTACATTTTGAATTCCAGGCTTTTACTTGTAACAAAGTATTTATATGTTGCAGTATTGATACTTTTAATTAAGCAATGAATGTGAGTATTTTATTTATTTTTTTCACCACTGTACATGACACAAAGCTTCAATTTTATTATGAATAGCACATTTAATTAATTGCATCTGTGTAGGCATCACTATGTCACTATGTATGACATGACATGACATGACATGACAAGACAAGACAAGACAAGACATATTTGTAATATTAATTGTTATTGTCAAATGTTTAAGCATGTTCTAATCACAAACTTTACTTTAATTTACTTAAAATAATTTTCATTCTGAAATGGAGGTTTCATGTCACTGCAGATAGGCCCTGCTGCTGTAGAGTACAGACGACAAGTGAACACAGCTGTGTGGGATCTCATCACGGCCCTTCTGTATTATTGGTTGGCAGTTGAACCCTGCCTAGCTGTCTGTCTCATCAAGGCTCCCCGTTGCTTCACACATAAAGCTAGATCTTTTTTTCCCCCTCTAAATTGACTCCAAGGTGTCACCAGGGTCAATGTGTTTTTTAATAAACTGTTAAATTGTGATATCCTATTATCAATAAACCATAAATGACAGACATATCAGTCTACATTTCCCAAAAGGAGGGGAGGGGGTTCCTCTAGGCCGTCTAGGGTATCAAAACAAAAAGAAAAGGCAGAAGCATGGATTCTCCCCTGGCTGTAGCCTACATTATGAATTTTTCGACAGTCAAATCCTCAAAGAACTCAAAATAGTGTATGAATACCAAGGATGCCAATAGAAACAAGGCCGCAAGGGCTTTTTTTTTCTTATCCTTGTTTTGGACCAAATGTTTGACTGTTTTACATTCTGTCTAATAAAATATTCATTATTCAATATCAAACACCGATGATTAGACCAGGACACGCGCGACATGTCTCCCTCTACTTACACTGGCAACGCTGTGTTCCAAAGCGGAGTCATCCATTGTAAAACTAGAGAAGAACTAGAGACAAACAACAACACCAACACCCGCCTCTCTGGCTCAATCAAGGGGTTGATGATGCACAGGTGTGTGTAGCAGCTGGAGTTGTTGGAACTGATGCATGCAGTGATGCAGGCCTCGCTGTGCTGCCGTTTAGTTGCTCTTTAGTTTCGCCAACTTTCACGTCGTCACATGCAAGCTAATGTGTGAAAAGAGTGTTTAATTTGTATTTTAATGTTTTGTTTGTCAACGTCTTTTCTGCTGCTCTGTTTAGGAGGAGACAACAGTCGTCACCGCATTCACCAAGCACTCTATTAGGCGACCCCTCGCCCACCGTTGTGCTCAGCAGCCTCAGACCAGAGCCTTGTATAGAGAGTTCTGCCAATGCAGGGACAGAAACAGTAGCCTGGCGTGGCCGACTCAATATCACCCTCTGCCGGGGGATATGAGCAACGCCAGGTCCCCCACACTACACTGGAGCCGAGCGTAGCAGTTGCAGAAGGGTCTGCGCTGTACGCATGCGCCCTGCATGTAAACATCTGTGGTTCAGCAACAGCAATGGCGGAGCAAGATGATATCAGGATTATAACCTTGGACGAGATGGAGATTGCAGCAATGGCGGCCGCGGAACCAGACGAGATCATTACCTCTACGAACGAGAGGGAGCTTGCACGCCTTGCAGAGAGGCTGATTGTTCACGTGGAGAAGAACCCGCCGTTGTATGACAAGAACCTCAAACTCGATAAAGACCAGAGAAAGAACATCTGGGATCAGATTGGTCTCAGCCTCGGAATCAGTGGTAGGTGTCTGTCTTGTTATTTTTATTCACGGGGAGTCGGGGACTGACATTGTGCACGCTTGCTTATTATACACCCACTAGGGCCACTACATATTGTGTATAGATGAGAGAGAGATGAAGCAGGGACCCCCACCCAACTGTGTATAGATGAGAGAGAGAGATGAAGCATGGACCCCACCCACTACATATTGTGTGTATAGATGAGAGAGAGAGAGAGAGAGATGAAGCATGGACCCCACCCACTACATATTGTGTGTATAGATGAGATGGAGCAGGGACCCCCACCCTGGCACCCATTGTGCCATAGATGAGAGAGATGAACCCTACATACAGTTTCATTGGTTTTAATCCACAGTTTTCATTTCATAGTTGAATTTTTTACTAATTTAAACCACATAAACATTCGATACAAATATTTTAGCCAAAGCTGATCTACAAGATCTGCTATTTTCTGGTAATGTTCTCCTCAGAAAATGGATACTAGGTTTTAAGTGGTTTATGTAAAAAAATAAGTTGAAGACCCCTGGTTTAGGTTATTTTACTAAAATGTATTTGTGAATCCAATTCCATGACGCACAAATATTCCATGAATGTGTTATTGTGTTTCCATAATTTACCAATATATTTTGCACATTATCGGCAAACACTTTTTTAAATGTGTTTTAAGTGTGTGTGTGTGTGTGTGTGTGTGTGTTTATTTTAATGTAGTTGTGGGCATGTATCGTAAAATATAATTTGTAAATCATCAATTCTGCGTGTGAATTGTTGAATCTGTATTTGTGGGTAGACCGATTTACTCACAATTATCTTCAGATCCACAAATAGAAACTATGCAGATCCTTTTTGTGGATCTGCAGATAGTGATCAAATGCACATTCAACAATTCATGTGCAGAATTAATGATTGACAAATAATATTTGAAATGCACACACAAGTACAATACTTTTTGTAAAAAAGAAACGTATTTACAAAAGTCACAAATAAATAATGGAAACACATTAGTAAATCATGGAATTTTGTGCATTATGGTGTTGGATTATAGCTATTAATTAATAGCTATTGTATGTCATCTTTAGCTGTAAATAAGCCCAATGTATTTTGCTTTGTTAATGTAATTGTAAACTTTTCTAGGTGAATCTGCAGAAAAGAAATGGGTTTACATCAAAGATGCTTACAGACTAAGCAGAAAGAGGAGGGCCACCATTGGGAGTGGCGATGCTGCTAAGCAGGTCAAGCCTTATAGATACGCCAAACTACTGCAGTTCCTAACCCCACACCTCGGATACAGGAAGTGAGTATGTGATAAATAATAATGTAGCAACTCATAATGTAAACGTCTCATAATGTAAGAAATCACATCATTTCTTACATCAATCACATGATACTGACATCATAATACTAAGCATGATAATGACAATGATACTAACATAATACTGACGAGCTCCACATATGGAGATCTAGGTGATGATCCAGTCGTCTTATTGTATGGATACCCAGGGTTTGATGAGGTCTAACATAATCTATCTATAAATGCGAGAAGTCTCTGCGTGTGTGTTTGTAATCCGCGTATCTCGAGAACCGTTCGTCCCACCGGCTTCAGATTCGGCACGCGCGTTCCCCGCCGCGGCACGGAGTGCAGTGCCGGGCCTCGACCCGACCCGACGCGCGGTTTTCCCTAAGCGGCGCGAAACGTTCGGAATCTCCTTATGCGGAAATCGGCGCAAAATCGGCGCAAGCGCTGACTCATTGTGACATCACTGCAGTGCCGGGCGCAAGCGCTGAGTCATTGTGACATCACTGCAGGCAGATACAGGGGCCTAGCCTCGACCCGACAGACTGAGATCTCCATATATGGGCAGATACAGAGATCTCCATATATGGGCAATACAGGGGCCTTGCCTCGACCCGACAGATATCTCCGTATATGGGCATAAAAGGGACACAGACAGATATATCTCCGTATATGGGCATAAAAGGGACACAGACAGATATATGGGCATAAAAGGGACACAGACTGAGATCTCCATGACAGATATCTCCGTATATGGGCATAAAAGGGACACAGACTGATACAGAGAATGGGCATATGGGCAGATACAGAGATCTCCATATATGGGCATATGGGCATAAAATGGACGCCGATATATGGGCATAAAAGGGACACAGACTGAGATCTCCATATATGGGCATATGGGCAGATACAGAGATCTCCATATATGGGCATATGGGCATAAAAGATGGACACAGATAGAGTATATGGGCATAAAAGGGACACAGACAGATACAGAGATCTCCATATAATGGGGTTTGCATCCGTATATGGGCATAAAAGGGACACAGACAGATATATGGGCATAAAAGGGACACAGACTGAGATCTCCATGACAGATATCTCCGTATATGGGCATAAAAGGGACACAGACTGATACAGAGAATGGGCATATGGGCAGATACAGAGATCTCCATATATGGGCATAAAATGGACGCAGATATTTGGGCATAAAAGGGACAGACTGAGATCTCCATATATGGGCATATGGGCAGATACAGAGATCTCCATATATGGGCATAAAAGATGGACACAGATAGAGTATATGGGCATAAAAGGGACATAGACAGATACAGAGATCTCCATAATAATGGGGTTTGCATTAAAGGGTGGGGCATTCATTCCCTATTTACATCGTTCCCGAGTTGGCCAGGTCGCAAACTCCATATATGGGCATAAATGGGCACAGGCAAACAGATGGTCAAACCAGGTCCTACAGAGATCTCCATATATGGGCAGAAAATGGACGTAGACAGACATATCTCTCCATATATGGGCATAAATGGACACACGCAAACAGATGGTCAAAACGGATCCTATGACAACAGGTATAATGGGGTTTGCATTAAAGGGCGGGGCATTCATTCCCTATTTACATTGTTCCCGAGTTGGCCAGGTCGCCGACTAGACGCCGAGCTTCTAGTACTGATAATTATACAGACAATACTAACATAATACTGATGATATTGACATGTTAATGACCATGATACTGACATGTTACTGACATTATGGTGAAATAGAAATCACGCAAATCGTTACACAGTATCTCTATAGTCATGTGATCAAGACAGATCTGTCCGATATTTCATATTCAATCCTAATTGGCTAACATTGGCTTCCAAAGTTTAAAGGATTGGTCCGTTTTGAACTAAAGGCCTCAAATCATGAATGCAGGGTGCAATATCCGTGAAATTTGCACACACATTACCACTAGGTCTAGGAACAAATGACTCCGTCCTGAATCTGATGCATAGAAGGAAGCATGAGGTCAGTCTGTTGTCTCCCCAGGTTGGCAGAGGGATTGTAGTGCCCAAGATTCAATTAGATAATTGACACCGGGTGAAAAATGGGTTACAAAATCGTGGGATAACATTTTTAAAGAAAACAGAACAATTTGAGCCGTTTTTACACTATAAACCGTTATTACATTATGAGTGGCTACAGAAGGTTCTTAAAGGAGTTATTTTTTGTGTTCAATCTGTGTTTTTAGATATCTTAGTATTTCAGCATGCAACAACTGGTCATATGATGCAAAAATCTACATTATGCAAAAATCAGTTATTACATTATGGGCTCATGATTTTAATTCATTATAAGCCATTTTTACATTATGAGATGTTATTACATTATGAGTTGTTACAAAATAAGTGTAATATACAGATTATATTAATAGTGAGAACATTTGTTCGATAAGGATCCCATTGAACAATAGTTTTCTCACGCGCAACTGCAAAATATTACAAACCACATGACTAAACCAAATTATGTTTATAGCGCAATCAACCTGCCTATGCCAGAAGAGGACGGACAGCCAGAAGAGGTCCAGTCTACACAGACCGTGCCGACATCACAGTCACAAAGTCAAAAGACTGCTGCCCCTGCCCCATCAACCCTTGACACTGCCGTAATGGATTACATGGAGAGTCACAAACAGACAGAGGACGACCTGGATCCTTTCTTTAAGTCGGTAGCTGCCTCTATGCGGAGGATGCCTGAGCAAACCAGGTCTTCCCTGAAATTCAAAATCGCCCAACTGGTCCACAAGGCCGAACAGAGCATGTATGATGAACCCAGGTCCAGTCTACAGCACAGACAGTGCCGACTTCGCATTCTCAAAAAAAGACGTATGCTGGCGCACCAACGTCCAGGTTTCCCGCGGGTCCTTAAAAAGTCTTAACTCACTCACTACCTTGGACGTATATTGACAGGTTTTTTTTATAAGCCCTCATGGCCATGGATGTATAATGACAGTTTGTTATTTTTGGCCACTGTTGACTAAGCCATGCTCTAGGCTTTGACTCTCTGTTCCTCTGAGGGCTGTGGTCTGTGGATCGTCGTGTGTGTGTGTGTGTGTGTGTGTTTTGTTTAACAAATCAAGCGCTAGTGACAGGCAAGTAATGGTCTGAGCACAAGTTTTTGCATTGATTTATTACATGTTCTTCTCTGCCTCTGTCTTGTATTCCTGTGAGGTAACCAATAACCAGACACTGTGCTGAGAACACATGTTCTCTTCAAACGGAGTTCCAAATAAAAAGTGATAACCTTCCACAAACATGCTTCCGACTGAAACATTTCACTAAATCAACTGCACAGAATCAGAATCTGGTCTGAGAGTGTCATGGAGTTTGTGTCTGCCACCAGAAAAAACTGCTCTCAGCCTCTTTCTACGGCTGCTGTTTGTTCACGTCACACCTTAAAAATAAGGAGTAAGGCTCTTAACCACTGGGCGTGATAACGATTAACAAACATATTGTTTTCAATTGAAGTGGATGTCAGCGTCCACACCACAACAATAATGCCGTCATAATTGATGTGAACGCCGTCATATCGCTAGCTTTATCGCGTCCGGTGGGAATGAGCCTTTAGGCCTATGATGCTATCCACATCAGATATGTTCTAATTAAAGCAAAACCTTTTGTTTGTTTGCTAAAAGAAAGCTCAATATTCTAATGAGGCCTAATAAGTGTTTGCTCAGTAGGCCTAGCCTAATAGGGGACTCCCTATTTTTTCCGGGACATTTTAATAAACAGAAAATACATGAGTTGTCAATTTCAGGCAATCAGTAGGCCTTGGCTACCAATTTATCAGCTTACATTATCCACCTGTTTCCGTGAGAATTTACTGTAGCATTATTTGCGGGACACTTCCGGTTAACAGCAGACATACAAGCTCACGTCGCGTCGCAGATGCAACAGTTGTGAGCTTGTAGATCACTCTCGGCTGCGACGCCGGGAAGCTGCCTCCACATTCTGCGCAATGCACGATGGGATGTTGGAAAGATATTGTTCCAACTTCCAAGATGTTGAGTCATGACATTCCAATTTCACTTATCATGTAGTGTAGCCAAGGCCTATCTTGTAAACAAACACTGATTACAGAATTGAGACCATATCAACAAATAAAAGATTAAAAACAATGCAGTCTACAGTTTGCTATATGAGACAGAGACTGTAGGCGTTGTGAGTATATAGGCCTAGATCAAATCAGCAATTCTCACAGTATTTATCTGTGGAACCGAGTCAAACTAAATGTAATTCCCCAACTCCCATCAGCCTATCTGACAGCCTGAGCCAAGTTACACACACACACACACACACACACACACACACACACACATACACGTTAACCACTCTGCTTGTACAATGTACAGTCTATATTCGCTTTATACATTTGAATGTGCTTGGTCTATTTTTCACAATGACATACACAAGATAGGGCTTCCGGGTGGTTAAAAAGTTCAACAGTTATTACTGTGTTTCAGTTATTACTGTGTTTCACATACAGGGTAATAGAATCCTTATGGTAAGTTGGACTGATATCACATCGATTTAGAACATACAGGCATCCAGACAGTATTTGAGAGCAAGTTATGTTTAGACTACCTCCAAACAGACAAGGCCTGCATCTAGCTTTATGACCGGTAGATCCCAGTTCGATCCCGGGCTCCCCCAGAGTTGGTGTCGAAGTGTTCTGAACCCCTAATTTCTCCTGATGAGCAGGTTGGTGACTTGCATGGTTTCCTCCACCATCGGTGTATGAACGTGTGAATATAATGCACAATCTGTAAAGCGCTTTGGATAAAAAGCACAACACAATATAAATGAACCATTTACCTGATCCACTCAAGCATGCAGTACTGTATAAAGTAAAAGATATTATGATCACAAACAAATCTTTCATTTAATGTATTTTTGTATGTTAGATTCCCAAATTTGAGACACCAATTATCTCCTGAAAATGTTAATACCTGAAACCTTTGCTTCCTGTGAATCCAGACTATTGTCAACAGTAGAGGGCGCCAAATGCTTGCACACTTTGAATTGAAATGAACACATTGAGCCATAGCTTCATCTGTGCTACCTATTCTTTCACGGTCATGCTCATTATATTCTATGAATTACTTTAAATAATACAAAGTTGATTGATGAAATACATATTTGCATTTCCTACCGCCTCATTATGTAATCCTTTTTTTGTGGGGAATGTATTTTCCTAGTTTTACCAATAAATAAGAACTTAGGTATACTATGTTGATTCAATTGATCCAAGCCGGAACAATATTGATTGATCATCAAAATAAGCATGCTCGGAAAATGCACACTTGTGACCATTTAAAACTAACAATACAAACAAATCATAAACAGTGTTATCTTTGATCATCCCTTTATTGAGAATACCACACATCCATGATAACATGATGGGGTGAAGGAATCCATCAATTCAATCAAATCAAACTAAAAACTTTCAAACAAAGAAATAGAGCGAAACTCATTTTCCTGATAGAAAAAGGGTCTCTCCTTGGCCACAAAATGAAGAGAAGCCCCTCATTTGCATTATCGCTTTTGGTATTCCGTTTAAAACTATTACAGAACTAAGAAAATTAAGTACTGTAATATTTTTCTAAATGTTCAGGTTCATTTTTAAAACATTTTATTTTTTACTGTTTCTTTTTTATTTTTATTTTTATTTTGTTGGAGAGGTGTCAGTGGAGCCAGTGCAGTGTTCTTCTCTCCCCGTTGTCGCACCCTGAAACAACAAACAAACGTTGACCACATGAATGACCAGCATCCATATTCTGGGAGAACATTATTCAAAAATAGCAGATCTACAAGCTCACAAAACGTTGCAACGTGTTGTGAACTTTTAGATAGGCTATTTTTGGGGGGCGAAGAGATTTGGTGAAGGCGGGAATTTGGCTCAAATGACAGGCTGAGTAGAAGCGAAGTGAAAAGACCCAAGCACTGACCGCAGCGTGTCGGTCTGGATTCCAGGCTAAATAAATCACCCCAATAATCCAGTGGTTCTCAACCTGTGGGTCGGGACCACCAGTGGGGTCCCCAAATTATTTCGGGCAGTCCCTGGATGAATAACCTAGTGTGCAACATTGTTTTCTCTATCAACAGCAAACAAACCAACATAAAGTTTAAGTGTATCGAGGGTATCTGCACATTTCTAAAGTGACAATTAAAGGACTTTTTGATACCTCTAAAATGGCAAATCTTACACATCAGGAGGTGGCGGCAGCGGTGGTCGTGGTGATGCCGCTGACCTTCTGGGTGGCGTCCTTCTTAGCCTGGTGGGCCTGCAGCACAGCAACCGCCTCCTCCACCTGCACAACAACACAACGCTTTAACACAGGGCTTCTCAAAACGTCAAGGACCCCCAAATTGATCTGTATTTGGCCGCGGACCCGCACCTGTAAAAGCTTTGTGCCACGGACCCACAGAAGTGAAGATTTGTGTTAGAAAAACGAAATTATTCAAAATGTTCCAATACTTTCAAGATTTGTAAAATAAAATGCAAAAATAGCAGATGTACAAGCTCACAGTGCGGAGCGAAGTGCCACGTTGTGAGCTTGTACATCTGTTATTGTTTAATGGCCAAAGTATAAAATATGGATAAAGTGGTCATAATTATTGTGATGCTGCGTTAACAAATGTTGCTGGGGACCAGCAAAGTCCAGATGGGCTGTGAAGTTGTGAGGTGTTTGAACAAAATCAATCACTCAATATTTATGGGATTCAATTAAAGAGAACAAAAGCTGAGTCAATCATAATGGTGATGATGGTGATGATGATGATGACGACGACAATGATCCTATTAGTGAGGACGAAGATGACGTACCTTTGAGCGCAGAGACTCGTGTGACTCCAACATGTGCAGTAGCTCAGAGTTGTCGATTTCCAGCAGCATGCCGGTGATCTTCCCCGCCAGGCTGGCGTGCATCGACTGGATCAGAGGAAACAGACGCTCGCCTGTTTGTGCGGCAGACAAAAACAAGAGACAGATAGATACATGGGTTAAAGTAAAACAATATCTGAAAACGTTGTTAGGCCAAGCCCCAATCTGCGATTTGTGAACCCACACACACACAAACAATAGCGCTCTCAATCCTAAACAATTACCACTATATGTAGAATTATGATAATGTTGCTCTAAACCTGTTCCTACTGTTCTAGTAGCTAATCAGCTATTCAGTTGATGGAATCGCAGACTGAGGCTTTAACCTTCACTTTTATGAAATATCCGTGACCATTACTGTTTTATGGAAGATGCTTCTGAAGAACATGTATTCGGTTCCTAGTTTCAAGTTTGAACAATTCAGACAGTCTTTAATCTAAAACATTGACTATACTTTGTGTAATGTTCTCTGTGGATCCTATATTCAAATTGGCTAATAGGAGGGCCGGTGGGCGTACCTTTCACATCACAATGACTCAGCCTACTTACTGTTTGTTTAGATTTACTGTTTTTTTTTCTTTCATTTTATTTACATATCTACTGCATAGTACTGTGTTCTATTCGTCTGTCATTCAATGTTATATGAGATACTTAAATGGTTTCCTATGGAAATAAGCTTAGTCTATTCTAGGATCTCCTTTTAGTAGACCTTGTACCAGTGAAGTGTACCGTCATGAAACTGTACCTTTTCCTATGCAAACTTCTAATAAAGTCTTCAATCAATCAATCAAAGCCATATAAGGAGTTCCCAATGCAGCTACGCCCAATTACGAATACTCTGAAAAAGGCCCCAGCACTATGACTTGGATCGGCAGTGCAGTGTAAGTGTGAGGGGCCCAAACCTCTAGTGTAATGTACTTTCTATAATGTATACTTTGTTTAACTCAGCATACCCAGCATCTGTTTCTGCTCCTGTGGAGGAGCGGCAGCCAGCATGGAGGATGTGAGAGGCTCCTGGCCTTGAACGTGGACAGCCGGCTGAGTCTGGAACGCACAGAGGAGGGAAAAACTGAAGGAACACGATTGGTATTGAACACTGAGGAAGGAAACGAATGATGTGTTCTTTGTGTTCTTTAAACCAGTGGTTCCCAACTTTCTTTTTTCCTTCTCACATCTGACAAAAACTACAGGAGGACCCTCATTTGACCCACATGTGCACATGCACAGCACGCACACACTTTTGTTTTTCAGGTATCACTTAAGCCCTTCTATACTACCAAAAATAGCAGGTCTACAAAGCTTAAACTGCGTTGCGTGTGATCTGCTATTTTCATTTTCTGTCTTCTCTTTTACTTAATTTGGATTTCTTTGACAATATAATGATCTAGAGCTGGGCGATTAATCGATTTTTAATCTTCCAATTTTTTGTTTGGAAGATTTAAAAAAAAAAAAAAACGTCAAATCGATTTTCACTTTAATTAGGGTAATTCTATTACGGATCTCGCTCATTAGAGCCCTGCACGGGGCAAAACATCCGCACCACGGTCCTCCTAAAACACAACAAGATTCTGCAATAATATAAGCCAGAGTCTGACACCAAATTAATGTAATTTCTCTCTGACGTGCGCTTTCTTTGATGCGCGCAGCACACATAGACTGGGCAGCTCTATGGAAAAAATAAAAATAATAATCTAATTTGTTTGAAAATTTTTCAACCACAATGTATTCTTTTTACCAATAGAACGAAATCGAAACAGCCCTATAATGATCCATAATATTATTATGATTTTGAGAAATACTTCCAAGCAGATAAGACCCGTTTGGCACCCCCCCCAAGGGGTAGGGCCCCGAACCACAGATTGGGAACCACTGCTCTATACCATACATACCTGCTGCAAGGCAATAGGTTGCACCACCTGGGGGTTGGGGTTACGGACACTGGTGGCGTACTTGTAGGGTGGCATGGCCCGGGGGCCGGGGACTCCCATGGAGGGGCGGGGGCCCATGGCCTGGCCAGCACCTAGAGGTTGGAAGGGGATAAGGAGCAGATATCACGCTATGTCTTGCATGGTGTGACTGACTCTTAACCTGAATCACTTGAGTTTTACTTTCTGCTTTGACTTATTTAGGTAGTAGAGATCAGACTAGATCAGGGGTCTTCAACGTTTTCACGCCAAGGACCCCTTAGTTGAGAGAGAGATGAAGCAGTTCATAGATTCCATATAGTTTCATTGTTTGACAGCACAATCATCAGTATATTATTTTGAATTCATGTAAATGTATGTTTTCAGATATTTAACCACTTGAACCGTCAATACCTAATAAACTTGACCTTTCACTCTGTACTTTTTGTACTCTTTTTGTACCCCTCTACACCAAACGCCTCGCAGCGCGAGGCGTTGTGAGCTTGTAGATCGCTATTTTTGGCTAAAGTTCTCAGAATATGGACGCTAGGGTTCAAGTGGTTAATATAAAAAAAGGAGAAAAAAAAAGTTTCTATCAAGATTTGGAGGACCCCCCCTGGTGAAGACCCCTGGACTAGATTATTTAAATCAGGGGAGGGATACGCTCTCCAGCCAGAATCAGTGTTGCCAGACGTACGATAATTATCGTATTTGTACGATAATTTGACCCTCTGTACGATGTACGATCAATAATTCCAAAAATGCCCAAATGTACGATAATTTCGGCATATCATCAAAAAGAGCGTGAATTCACTATTTTCCCTGGCTGCTGATCTGGGATCTGGTTTGGCTTCTCAAAATAAGCCAGGAAATCAGTCAATCTGACCCTAGATCTGTACTTGGAGGCATTAAAAACACTGGTTGCATCTTTCCAGACCAGTTTCAGGCTTTTATTTGTGTAAGCTCCAAGAAGTTGCCTGCCTCCACACAGCAAATCTGATGCGTTTTTGTCACGCAGGAGTCTAAAACGAGGTCGTTTCTTACACTAAAGATGCATTTTTTGGTGAAATTACGTTTTTACGCGAGTGATTTCTCTTTTTTGGCCGTGTACGATAGTTTCATGTCAAATACGATAATTCTGAGCCTCCGGTACGATAATTCAACATTTCCCATCTGGTAACACTGGCCAGAATCGAACTGGATTGCGTTTGTGTGTGGGCGATGCACATCTGCATGGTCATCCACCCGTACGCCAGGTCGGTTCATTCTTAGATCAACCAGCTGATAATCAATGTAATCCCCCCAAAAAACATGGTTTGCATAAACTACTATGACAAACAGATGAACAAAAAAGTATACGTTATCATACAGTATTTCAACATTTACAGTCTATGGTTGATCCAGGACAATTCTTAAAGATGCATTTACACCAAATTCACACCAGCAGCGGTATGCCACTTCCACATTTTGGAGAAAGCGGTGAGGTTCCATGCGTTGTGTATATTGAGGAGCAACCACTGCTTTCCCTGAGTGCAGTAAAATGTGGAGCCAGCAAAGTGTGGACTAGGCGCTCAAACGAAGGTAGGTGTTTCAAAGTTTTTTTTTGTACACACCCATTTAGCGGGAAAGCACAATGGTAGAAATGAATATGGCTGCTGGTGTGAATTCAGCATTTAGAGTCCGAAACTGATACAGATGGAGCACACACCTCTTGGGCCCTGGGAACCGCTGTTGGGAGCCATGTGTCTCATGTTGGCTCGTGGACCTGGCTGACGCAAGGTGTTTGGCATTCCTTGGAATCCTTGGGAGAGGAAGAGTAATGTCCATTTATGCTCCGACATGGTGTGAGCTTGTACATGCTATTTTCGGTTGCGCGACACCAACATATGATGAAGTGTAAATACCATATACTATTTAGAATACATCACACATGGTTTATGTCAAAAATATATTTTTTTAAATAATCATCTCACTGACCTTGACCCCTACCACCTTGCTGCTGCCAACGAGGGTTGGGCCGCATCTGTGCCAGCTGATTGGGTGCATAGTAAGTGGTTCTGTTCTGGGCCTGGGTGACATGCAAACACAATATTAAAATACTTTTATACAATCATACTTTCATTGCAGCAATGTGATACCTTAATATCTTTGGTTAAGGTGTCTATTAGTTGAGCTGCAAAACTATTGTAATGAGGCTTACTGCATGCGTCAGTCTGCCCACTAGAGGGTGCTGCATTACAATGCATATGGCGCTTGTGCATAACTGTATGCTACTCCTATGTTATTGTGAGGTCCATGTCAAAACAATTATATGTAACTTAAAAGCCGGATTTGGAAGATGACAATAATCATGTTATCTCTATCTCTCTCCTCTGGACTGGAATATTGTATTACATGTTTTAAATAAATGTAAACAAACAAACACACACACACACACACACACACACACACACACACACACACACACACACATACACACACACACACACACACACACACACACACACACACACACACACACACACACACACACACACACACACCTGTGGCACAGCTGGCATGAAGTAGCCACTGGCGGGCTGGAACTGATTGATGATTGCGTTGGCTGGCATTGCCCTCATGCCAGCGATGCGCTGCATGTACTGGTTGGTGAGGTGGGCTTTGCGTTCCTCTTTGCGCTGGGCGAGAGCCACATAGAGGGGCTTGGAGCCCACGATGCGGCCGTTCATCTCTGTCACAGCCTTGGTGGCCTCCTCGGGGGAGGAGAAACACACAAAACCAAAGCCCTTGGACCGGCCCTCCTCCAGCATCACCTAGAAGACAGACATTACTTTAGATCTGGATAACAATATGACATTTGTCACAATGGTTTTGATTGCTGCCAATCAGTGGATAAACTTGCTGCCCAAACAATATTACAGTAATTAATATGGGGGTAAATTAAGCTACAAAAGAGTTAAATGAGATGAAGGTAATGTAACTATGTAACTAATACTGGACTATGTAACTAACACTGGCCTCCTGGCATGTGCACTTAATCCTCTCCAACTGATCCAAAATGCCGCGGCACAACTGGTCTTCAACCAGCCAAAATTCTCACATGTGCCTCCCCTTCTCCACTCCCTCCACTGGCTCAAAACACTGATGCTGGCCTTCAAAGCAGCCAAAGATATGGCATC
This sequence comes from Nannobrachium achirus, assembly GCF_963921795.1. Lineage (NCBI taxonomy): Eukaryota > Metazoa > Chordata > Actinopteri > Myctophiformes > Myctophidae > Nannobrachium > Nannobrachium achirus. Next base: position 15,944,616 of record NC_137827.1, on the reverse strand, counting down.
TCTGTACCTCCAAAGCCTGATTAACCCCTACAACCCCACCTGTTCACTCAGATCAGCCAACACAGGGATGCTGACAGAACCCTCACTAAAAACCCCAGGACAAAAATCCACTTGTCCTCCTGGCCCCCAAACTGTGGAATAAACTCCCTGTCGCACTTAGAATGAATGACTAGCTTCCGCCGTGGCCTGAAGACTCACCTCATCAGACTCCTCCTAAGCCCATAGCACTTTCCATAGCACTCGCCTACCCTCAATGACCATACATGAAAGCTAGATAGCATTCTTAGGTTTGAAGTTTTTTTTACGGATTAGGTGCTTGGTCTACCTCCGCTATTTTTTCTAGATTGATATTTCTATGCAATTGATGTATTGATGTTGATGTACTTATATCTGGCTATATATACCATTATGATGTCACAACACTGATAATACACACCTTAGCACTTGTAATGGACCCAAACGGAGAGAACTCCTTGCGCAGTTTCTCATCGTCTATGGTGTCATCCAGGTTCTTGATGTAAAGATTAACTCCCTGAAAACAAAGCCAAACAGTCATGATCTACACTGAATACACACACGTTTCAACACACAAAACGTTTCTTTAGTTTCTGCAGCCTGCTGACCTGGTAGCGACTGATTCTTTCCTGTTTGAGCAGCTCAAACTTTCTCTTCAGCTCCGCCTGGCGTTCCATCTTCTTCTGAGCGCGGCCAACGAACACGGTCTTACCGTTGAGTTCTGTACCGTTCATGTCTTCCACAGCCTGTGGAGGTGATCATAACAATAGAATTAGGAGAGACACGTAATGCTTTTTACACTGCAAAACAACTTTACCGTCCGTGCCTGTAAGTATTATGCTTAATTTATAGCGTGTTTTACGGCTGGGGTAATGGAATTATATTGTGACCATAGACTGTAGAAAAATAGATTGTGACCCTAATACTTTTACTCAAGACATTTGTGAATACATTACTTTTGACTTCTAACAGTATTTCTACATAGTGGTATTGCTTAATTAAATAAAAAAATCTGAGAACTTCTTTCACCACTGGATATGTTTATATGCTGGGCCAAAGCACCGTTTACTATAACCCAGCCATACAGAGATATGACTCTAAAAATGTAAATGTAAAAAGTCTAAAAACACAATGTGCGCTGTTAACTTGGGTGCAGCAGGGGTACAGGGGTGAATTTAACAAACTCAGAGGAGCCCCCATCTCAAAATATTTAGTTCCAGGGACCCCCCTGAAGCAAAATCTGAGTTACAAATGTTGCACACACATTTTCACAACTTCTCGTTATAGCAGATCTACAAGCTTGCAGTGCAGCACTCAGTGCCACACTGTGTGCTTGTAGTATATGTGCTATTTTTCGGCTATCGTACAATACCTGGTTGGCATCTTCGTGTTTCTCGTAACTCACAAATCCAAAGCCTCTGGATTTGCCAGTGGGGTCTGTCATGACTTTCACGCTGAGGGTTTTACCTGCAGAGGTCACAGAGGAACAGCGTTTACAGCAGTATTTCACCAACCTTTTAGCTAGCGATAGTTACAGCCCTACCGTCCACAGGACAACCTCCCAATAAAAGTAATTCCTTCACATCTTTTACTAATTTTGTTCACATCTTTGTTCTAATTAAAACAACTGTAAAATTAAACTAGGGAAATGAAACATAAAAGGTGGAGTAAGTTATACATACTAGAATATATTTATTGTTTCTCTATATTCTGATAGTAAGCATTGATATAGAGCAGGGACGTGCAGAGAATGTTAGTGAGGCAGGGGCTGACATTTCTAAAAGGGCCTTTTTGTGAAAATATTGAAAATAGCAGACCTCCAAGCTCACAATGTGTCGTAGCGCGACGCGTTGTGAGCTTGGAGGTCAACTATTTTTGGCCTTGATACCACACTGACCTAACTTTTGAATGCTGCCTTCAGGTATGACATGGGAAGAGGGCATTTGCATTTCTTTCACCATAGTAAAAACTGCATTCATGGTCTAGAGAGGGCACTTTTTACAGATGGATAAAAGGGCAGGGGCTCAAGCCCCCTTTGAGTCACTAGTTTGAGCCCCAGGTTGACATTACATTTCTCTTTTGGGTCTTGACTCTTGAGCTAAAATGTTTGGGAACCACTTCTTTAATTTACCGTATTTGTCAAAGAGCTCCTTCAGCTTCTCGTCGTTCATGTCATCACCAAAGTTCTTGATGTAGACATTGGTGAACTCCTTGGCTTTCGCCCCCAGTTCCGCCTCACGCTCCTTGCGAGATTTGAAACGACCCACGAACCTGAAGACGAGGGCAGAGAGGGACGCAAAACGGCACTTTCTTACAAAAAAACATAAAAAATAAAAACAGTCTGGAACAACAAAGAGCCAAGATGATGCAGAACTCATCTCTCTGACTTCCATCTTCAATCTAAAGAGACTGTGGCTTTTAATCAGGCATCCGAGGGCGGGCGGGTAGGTGTTCACCACACTGACACAGAGGGAGACCTGACCACGCAACAACCAGTCACAAGTACTTCCATTCCATTGCAAAGAGAATACAAAATAAATAAAAGACGACATCCACGAGACATTCACAGCCACGACTCTGTATGGGACTCAGGATTTAAAAAAACGATGAACGACCATGTAACTGCTGTTAATAATATCACCAGTGGCAGGCAAATAAGTAGGCATGCTACACAGAGAGAGAGAGAGAGAGAGCACAAGTGACGACCATCCTCCTGGTCCAAGACTTGGTGAGGAGGTTGATGGGAAGGGGATGAAGGGAAAGAGGCCCGCAGGACAAAGGAAAGCTGAGGGCGACCAAATGGTCTTATATACCTGGCTGCGACGACCTCTCCCAATCCGCCATCCAGTATTGCATTCCTGCTTTCGATCCATCACTAAAACACACAAGCTTGGTTATACACACACACACACACACTCTGAGGTAGGCGGAACCAGCAGGTGGACAGATGGACACACACACACACACACAAAAAAACACATCTGGTAGAAAGAAAATACAAGGAAGTGTCTGTGTTTTGTTATGTATGTTCACGTTCAAGTTTTGTTTTTGCAATGCTGCTCAAAGTAAGAACTCTGCTTGTTAGTTGTATTATTCACACACAAAAAAAATCCATATCACTCAACAACAATGCAAGACTTACAATAAAGGTATTGACGACAGATGAACAGGTTACATAGACACAAACTATATAATAGACGGTATATCTCTTTTCTAACCACATCTTGTGTCACTCTGATGGATCATACAGTAGTTCAGTCGTTGTCGTCGCCAAGAAGCCAAAGTTACACTCTATTATTACTAGTATTACAATAATGTCGTATGATAGTGTCACCTGCCAACAGGAGTTGATTGATTTAAGCTATGCGTGTGTTAATGTTGGCAAGCAACGCTATCGCGTGATGAATTCCCTTTGTAGTTGATGACCATACGTCGACAGGTCTTGTGGTTATACACCTTGAGGGAAACTCCACCTCTTGATCACAGGCAGTAACAATCCTTGTCTTTTTCCCTAGGGGGGGAACATTCTGTAAAAAAATAAATAGCCGCTCCACAGATTGGCTTTTTTCTTTTTTTTGGCGAAGAGAATTTGTGTAGATTGAAAAGAAAAAGTACACCAACTACAGTGCAACTCAGTTCTGATTAGATGGTCTAAGTGGTTGAAAGTTGAAACAGATGCCCTGAGACTAAAACAATGATGCCCCCCTCCTCTGAAACTGCTTCCCAGTGAGGGATGATTGGATACTCACACCTTGCGGTCGTTCAGAAGCATGCCGTTCATCTTCTCGATGGCGCGGTCGGCCGCGTCCTGGGTTTCAAAGTGGACGAACGCGTAGCCCTTGGAGCCATTTTCATCACAGACCACCTAGACGAGGAGAAGACGTGACATCACTCAGCAGGATAACGAGACGCAGACTACCTTTACGGTGGTTCCTTCAGGAAGAGCCAATGATGGAATCTCCTCTATTCATTACTTATTCATAATACAGGGTTGAGGGTTCTCAAACCTTTTTAGGCTATGACCCCCAAAATAAACATATTTGCACTGGGGACCCCCAACCTGACAAGCACTTGGAATTGTAGGTATTACATTTAATGTGACTCGGTTCCACAGATAAATATTGTGAAAATAGCAGATCTACAGTGCCTTATGGGAGTGTCTGCTAAATACCTAAATCACTGGTTCTCAAAGTGGGGTCCGGAGACCTCCGGGGGTCCTTGAGCTGGTTCCAGAGTGACCCAACTAAATGAGTTAATATAGGAACAACACTTTGAGTCTACTTGATGTTTTAGCTATTCAAAAATAGCAGATCTAAATTCGTATAGATCTGCAATTCTTTTTTTTAAGTTGTCAATAATTGGGAACAATTATTTCGATTTCTTTTTTAACCACACAACTCTTCCCTTATGGGGGTCTCTGGCACAAAATCTTCCATCTTTCAGATGGGACGGTCCACAGCCACAAATACATTTGGGGCCTTAATTTGGGGGTCCTTGACACGAGCATGTCTGAGAACCACTGACCTAAATTATAAATTGTAAACTTATTTTCAGTTGCACAGGAAAGGAGTCCGAGTCCTGTAGTGCAGGGGTTTTCAAACTATTTTGACTCAGGGCACCCCTGTAAATAACTTTTTCATCCACGGCACCCCTGAATTACGCTGTTCATTTTTAGAATCTTACATCCTATTGGAGAAATATTCGTTTCCATCAGAACTGACTGAAAATACTTATACTTGACGTTTAACCACTTGATCCCCAGCATGCCTATTCTGGGGGGAAGGTTCACCAAAAATAGATGATCTACAAGCTCACAACGCGTCACAACGTGACGCGTTGTGAGCTTGTAGATCTGCTATTTTTGGTGAAGAGAGGTGTCGTAGATGGAAAAATAACTCATCAAGTACAGTGCAAATCAGGACTGTTTTACAGCATAGTGAAGTGATATTGATTTAGTGATATTGATGAATTCCAAATATTATCAAATTATCTCGCGGCACCCCTGGACTGCCGTCACGGCACCCCAGGGTGCCCCGTCCCGTCACCCACTTTGAAAACCCCCGCTGTAGTGTGTGTGGCCTTCAGTCATGTTGTGTGTCCTGTTTGTACCTTGCAGGAGAGGATGTTCCCGAAGGCGGAGAAGGTGTCATGTTGTGTGTCATGTGTGTACCTTGCAGGAGAGGATGTTCCCGAAGGCGGAGAAGGTGTCGTAGAGGGCCTTGTTGTCGATGGACTTGTCCAGGTTCTTGATAAACACGTTTCCCACCCCGGACTTCCTGAGGGAAGGGTCTCTCTGCGACCACATGATCCTGATTGGCTTCCCTTTCACCACGTCAAAGTTCATGGTGTCCAGGGCTCTCTCAGCTGGCGGGGGGGAGGGGCAGTGTTCACAGAGGTAAAGAAGGGTGCCGTGTATCTAAAAACTCCTCTGTCAGGGATATGCACACTCATGATCTATGCACGCTGACTGTGCTGTAACACACTTTCACACCCACCGACACATTATTTTCATTTTATCCACTTTATGACATTTTACATGACGATTAATAGTAACTGCGATTAACGATTTGATTGTGTTTTTGTCGTTGACAATTACATTTCTGTTTGGCTTTTAGGCTTTGAAGTTGCACATGGCCATTATGACACATAACCTAAATATACAAAGAGATTACTGACATATTTGACAACGACAACAATACTTAAAAAAGAACATTGATAGTGGAAATAGACAATCTACAAGCTCACAACACGGTGCATCTCACTACTTTTTTAAAGTGTTTGAAACTATATTAACATTTCTCAACATGGAAATGATTATGACGATTATGCAAAATAATTGTGATTACCTCAAATAATTGCGATTAGATGATTATGTAATAACTGTGACAGCCCTAACGCTGCAATTAATACAGTAACTAGAACAACTGCAATGGAGGTGGCTGTAGCTGAGCTACCGGTACCTGCTCTTGTGAGCAATGTGTATCCCGTGGTCAGTTAGGATCACGTTGTATTGCTCCAAATGCAATATATATTCTGCCCAAATGCGAGTGTTAGCAGACGTTTCAGCGCTTGCACTGGAGGCCCAGGTTTGAGACCCGGGTAGGACATGGAAGTTATGCACTCCAGCTTTTTAAGCTCAAATGTCTTATTTTCTACAGGCTCACAAAGCATCACATCATGACAATTTGTGAGCCTCTAAAATTGACTAATTTTGAAATAAAAAATAATATATGTTATATTTTAAACTTTTCGCACCATAATGATATGCCCAAAATAGGATTGCCAGGGTGTACGTGGTTGAACTAGTCACCAGTGACCAAACTAATGATATCACAACACAGCTCTTCAAACTACTGTATGATTTGAACTAAAAACATCACATAACACACATAAACCGCTTAACACTAGACCATGGTATCCTCCTGTGCGGACTATCTTATAATAGAATATAATGCCACAGTGGAATGTCACACAAAGACCTGGTGCTCTTGCATATCACGCCATGCTGGAGAATCCCAATTTCTGGGCTTTATCAAGAGACACGTGGGAGGTAGTAAAACACGGTGGTAGAGCATGTGGCACGGAGCAGCTGTGTCAGTGCCGGGGCAGCTGCAGGGGGCGAGCACATGGTCCTCTCACTCAGGGCACCCACGGGCTAACATGCTGGCCAGCCTGGCCTTACAAAGGCTGGACAAAGCTTTGGGGATATGTGGCGGGTTACTGGTTCATCGAATAGACCGAATGAATATGACACTGTATGGAAATAATCCTTACAAAAAAACAGACAAGGAAGTACTAGTGTCCATTGATCCATAGTACTGTAATAACTCTTTATTAAGCCCGGTTAATGTCATTATTTGTAATAACACAGTACTTCTGTTCCTCTTTTTCTGTCTCTCTCTCTCTTTCTCCATCCATACGCCACTGTATGTTTCTTTCTCTCTGTTTTTCTCTCTCTCTCTTTCTCTCTCATGTCAGCTCTCATGTCCATCTGGGCACGAATGCCAACTAGTGAGCGTCCTTTTGTTCGATTACTCCACAGTCACACACACACACACACACACACACACACACACACACACACACACACACACACACACACACACACACACACACACACACACACACACACACACAGGGCTTTCCAGCTAAAAATGTCTGGTAAACAAAACGGAGCTGCCTTGTGTCTGCTGGCATCAGCAGTTTGCCCTGCAATTGTACTTCACACACAACCCATGTGCCTCAGAGAAGGTGTGTGTGATGACAATCAAACATGTTGGGCCCGGTTCTGGAAGGTTCTGAGGGTGCTTCTTCATTTAAAAGATAAAAATACAACAAAAATCACAGACTGACTTCAACTGCAATACAATGACAATGGTTTGGGTTATAATAACGTAATTTAAACTCTTGCTTCATCATTTAGAACCAACTAATGTATAACAGCAAACGATGCTAACTCTCCTGATAACAATATCTGTTGTTATCTAGGACCAGTGGTTTTCAAAGTGGATTCCAGAGACTCTGTGGGTTCCTTTAGGAAGGTGTAAATTGACCCATACAAGTCTGTAACTCTGACAGTGTACAAAAGGAACCAAATGAACCCGTCATTTGTACACTGTCAGAGTTAAGGGGAGACCTTGATATTTGATAGTTTGAGAAACACTGATCTAGACTTTCATTAAGACAAATGTTTAGACATAATTTATGTACAGGCAAAATTTGGGCAGCCTGGGAGAGGATCTATATTTAGAGAGGGGTCCTGTCAGAGGTATGTGCTGGCATGGACAGTGAGCAGAGCATTCACTACCATTGATGTAGTGGAGACACATTCAACAAGAATCACCACATCTTACCAATGTTTACACTTATGACACCATTTGAACAAACCACCAACAGCAAAATGATAACCTGCTAGGACTAGTCGCTTATGACACCTGAAACCCTCACATCAACTAGAAACAATTCAATTTTATCTGAATAAAAAGATACAACATATAGCCTAAACTAACTATATAAATCTATAATTTGAAGGCTATAGTGAATACGCGTTTCATTTCAGTATTGCTCTATAACCATGTGCTATTAATGCCCAAACACCCCAATCACTCCCCCATATCTATACCTTCAAACTACCAAATGGTCTCTCTTTGGTTTCTATCTTCTGTCTCTTATTACCTTCACCCTATACCACCACTCTGGATGCATATCAGTTGTAACCCAGTCATTGCCACAGGTTTTGGTAACAGGCTTGAGCGCAGATAAGTCGTGACAGGTGTTTAATGTTGATACAACAGCTCAAAAACCCCACGCTGTGTAAACAGTTTTTTGGGGGGGTGGGTGACAGACTCTGCAGATAAGTCACGTACAGCAGCACTCACCCATTGTTGCTCAATGCTTTGATACCATGGTCCCCAAAACAGAGAAAACATCTCCTAATAATAGCACAGAGATAACAAAACATTTGTCAGGGAGTGCGATATGTAGGGCTGGGCAATATGGACAAAATCAAATGTCACAATGTGTTTTGGGCCAAATACCTTGATATCAATACTGTAATATGTTCTTTTTTTCTCTTCTTCTTCTTTTCAAACTGTTATTAGATCTATACACTCATAAATAGCCTCGCGATGCCACGTACTGTGTGTGTTGTGGGCTTGTAAGATCAGCTATTATTTCTGAACATGAAAATAAAATATGGCTTCAAGTGTTACCAGGAAGAGGCAATACTTATGTCTTATCACGATATGCGAAATCCCAGACTATATCTAGTCTCATAACACAATAGCGATATAATATCAGCCCTATATAGTGCGTTGTTTTGTTTGTGGTTCATGACCCTCGATAGGATCTCATTGATGTCTACCAACATAAGTCAACTTATCTAAGCTGACTCAACATCACACACACATCTGAGAATGGCTATTTACACAGTAGTTCACTGACCTGTGTGAACTAAATGAACAAGCAGACCATAATACCATAGTAATTGTATCACATTAAACAAACAAACTGAATGATATGACATTCATTTAGTTGTGATCGGATTCAAACACAAGGTTGAGAGTAAACAAAACAAGGCGTGTTATAATTGCATTTGTCATGCCAGACTGAATACAAGAGTTATTGTTCAGCTGCCTGCGCCTGTTCCTGTGTGTGTACAGCGGCAAGGGGCAAGGGGAATTAATTTCACTACAGAATTGTCCCTCAGTGGCCCTTTAAATAGGAGCAGAAATGGGTCATTTTGGGTTAGGCTGACAAGAGCTGCTACAAGTTGAACTGCATAATAACTGCAGTGTTACTTTACTTCTAGCACTGTGAGGTAACAATACATAAGAGGACATGGTTTTCAACACAATCTCGGGCATACATGTCAAACCGTGCATGTTTAAAGGACAGATATGTTGCTCATCCTAAATCCTAATAAGTTAGCATTTATTATACTGCAGCATGCTGGAACTGGGACATGCACTTATAGTTATATGGGTCAAATGATTACTAGAGAATTACAGTTGTCACACTTCATTCTCTGGCTATAATGCCTCCAAGTCAAACGTGGCTTAACGAGAGAAGTAAAAACAATATTTGTGGGATTCCTTAATGTAGCTTAGTGCACTTTAATTGGCAAACACTGATTTTCCTGATCACTTGCATTTTCTGAGGATACATCAGTGGCATGTTTACAGTGAACACGCCCAATCATGTGACACACAGTCTCTTGATTTGAATGATGCATATATTAGCATTCATTTGGAATAATAAGGAAAATGAAATAAATATTTCATTTTGAACTCCCCCCCATGGGGTCCTTGAGGGAGTTCCAAGTGGTCCCCAGCTTAATAATAATTAGGAACCAAATGGACCCTTATTTATGGGTCTGTAACTCAGAGTGTATACAACTGGAGACAAATTGATTTTACCTATACATTAGGGTCTCTATACCATGGGGGTCCGTAGCCTAATGCATGTCAATGGGGGTCCTTGAAATTAAAATGGTTGAGAACCACTGTAGGCTACTAGGCTAGTGCAAGTGCCAAACCAAAACATTTTGACATGCAGCAGAGGTAGACTATTCCAGCTGGTCTGACCATAGTTATTCTGTGAAATTATAACAGAATGCCACTGCATAGAGATAAATGAATATGTATGTGCAGTGGTGGGGAAAGTACTCACATATTTTACTCAAGTAACTATCAATACTGCAATATAGAAATACTATAAAGCCTGGAATTCAAATTGTAATTGGGTAAAAGTATGAAAGAGTTGGCATCAAAATGTAGGCATATAGCCTACTTAAAGTAGCCTACCAAAAGTAAAAGTAGCAGATCTACAAGCTCATGTTGTGAGCTTATAGATCTGCTATTTTCAAATGGCCAAGGTATAAAATAGGGCTGAAGAAGTGGTTCATGTATGTTTTATAATAGTATAATTTATATATGCAAAGTAACTAAAGTTATCAAATAAATGTAGTGGAGTAAAAGTACTATATTTGAATCTGAGATGTAGTGGTGTAGAAGTAAAAGTAGGCTATTGGAAATTGGAAATAATAGGCCTAAGTAAAGTAGAAATACCTCAAAATATGTTTTAGCTACTGTACTTGAGTAAATGTACTTGGTTACTTTACACCACTGATTAACAGAATGTCACTGCATCACAGAGAGATCAATGAATATGTATCAACGTGGGGGTTCATTGCTTACCGTCAGCGGGTTGGGAGAAGTTCACGTATGCATATCCGAGGGAACGCCGGGTGATCATGTCCCGACACACTCGAATAGACAGCACCGGTCCGGCTGGGCTGAATTTCTCATACAGCATAGCCTCCGTGATGTCTGGATGCAGGTCGCCCACATATAGAGAAGCCATCGGATAACTCCCCGCTGTCGCCGTGTTCATAACTCGGGGACTTCACCAAGTAGAATCGAGCGCCGTTCCTCCCGTCAAAAAGCCAGAGAAAAGGTGATAATTCCACAGCCCAAAAAATCGGTGCGTAAATATAACAGTGACCTAATGATGAGCAGAGCCGATCGATCGCCGATCTGAAGAGGTTTTCCCACGTTTATGTTGAATTAAGAAGAATGAAAGAATGACAAGCCTGAGAAAAAAACGGGATAATTTGGCGTATATGCCGAAGGTGTTCTGCCTTTTTTAGACGCCAACTTCGGGTTAAAATCCCGAGGCCTCCTGTGTTCCTTGTTTTTTTTTTATAAATAAAATTTTGCTATTTTTTAGATTTGTATTTTTTTTTATTTTAATTCAATATTACGGTACTTATTTTTATGAAGGTTTTTTATAGTTTTATATTTTTTTATGATTTTTTTTGTTTTTCTTAAGTTTTTCGAGAACGGTGAGTTAGACACTCACGGTTGTATTTGTGACCGGGGAAAGAGACTGCGTGAGAAACGCATGGGCACTTTATAGTGAGAGCGGTGTGCAGAGCACAGGAGGAAACACATGCAGGGTCAAACTTGGTGGAGAGGGGGAAAAAAAAGAAAAGAGCATGCCATTTAAAAGGGAGAGCGCACCGTCACAACTACACTGCCCGGCTCCCCACAGCGACATCTGGGTGGGTGGGACAGTTAGGCTACAGTAGGGGGGAAATATAGGGGGAGAGAAGAAAAAAAGGGGACGGGACATTGTATTATTGTATTGAAATAAAGTTCACAATTAGGCCTAGCATATGTGAAGGACTCAAATTGATATTGGCCACAGAACCCACCCGAATAGATTTTGTGACAAGAGAATATTTTTGTCAAATAAGATTTATTGGAGAAGCATGAGAGCAAAATGTAAGCAGCTGCATTGGGGGATTTCACCCTTTTTGCGTGGCAACCCATCATGGGTGTGTGAGGGCATTTGACACATGGGTTACCCATGTGTCAAAGGCCCTCACACACCCCACTGATATGTTAATTTGCGTAGGCCAAGCCGAATGGCTGGAGCCACTATTGTATTTGGCATTATTTTTCTTCTTACGCCATTTTACGAATAAAGTGCCGTATTATGTCTACGGTGCTGCTGTGTCAAGGTTCAGGGACACCAAGCCCACGACCATTGGCCAAAGGGTGGCGCTGTAGCGATCAATTGAATGCAAAACTTTGAACAGGTAGGCTATAGCTCATGCCCTGTTTGTCCTACAGCCATGGAACTTTCATACGCGTGTCTCCTCTGGGGCTGTTAAGTCTGACATCATTTTGTAGGCAGAGGAGAACTTTTGGGGCCAAAAGGCCCCAGCGCCCGTGAATCTTTTTACTATTTTTACTATTTACTAATTTTTCTTCTCTTTGTTGTTGAAAGGAAAGTGGTAGAATTATACTTTAGTCGTTATTTTTGTCTCGGATCTGTTGAAATAGCGAGGGACAGATATTGATAATAAATCTGCTTGGAGGTCTGACTACAAAATGATGTCACGGCTTAAAAGCCCCTTTTAATTATATTTCATTTCATATTTCTGGTATAGCCTAACTGTGCAGTCGCTTTTTATGAAATGTGGCAGAATGTTAGAGGGTCATGCGAAAGGGCCAAGAAATTAAATTTGGTGGTTAAACTGTTCATTTAGCTGGGGGTCCCCACTCTCTTGAGAACCACTGCTGTATTGTGGTGTAACCACTGCTGTAAAAGTGGGGCTCCAAGGGGGTCCAAGAAAAAAAAGGTAAAAAAAAGGTTTAATTTCACCTTTATCTGGAGTAAAAATATACATTTTATTTCAGATGTTATGTACTGTAACATGAAACATCTCAGACTTGCTTTCTGAATCTGAACCCCATCTCTTTTTTCCAAGAGTGGCCTGGCCAAGAGAGCACCATGAACCTCACAAATATCACACAACAATTTAACACAATATCCAGTTAAAATGCAATTCATGGTCAAGAACTACAGTCCAATACATAAGTGCATTAGACCCCTGATCATTTCTGGTCCTTGCAGTTCTTTTGCACTCATGTAATTTTTTGGGGTAACTGATAGATATGAATTATGATACATAATTGTATGATTTGTGTATGAGGATCATATGACCATATAAGGTTATATTATGAACTCTTATCTGAATTTACAGTATAGGAGACCATGTTTTGGTTATACTGTATGTCACTCGCCCCATGGAGACTTGAATTCATGGATATTATTTGTTGCATTCCAGCCAATAATTTGACCGACAGCAGTTCCCTATGGAGACACAAGGAGACTGAGACTTTGTGTCTCCATAGGGGTCCTTGATTCTGTTAGGTATGGGTAGGCAATATGGAAAAATACAATATCACGATATTTTCCCAAGCTGTATCACGATACACAATTTTATCACAATTCTTTTTCATGTTAGTTGGTTATTTTTCAAGTTACTTGACAAAAAAAAAAACTACTCTCTGGGTTCCTTTTGGGAGGTCTAAATTGAACTTAAGTATGCAACTCTGACAGTATACAAATGAAACCAAACAGACCCGTTTCATTTGTATACTGTCAGAGTTAAGTGGAGACCTTGACATTTTAAAGTTTGAGAACTACTGATTTAGTCCAAAATGCAGGTTTAAATTGAATTCTGTAATGAATCTCTGTATTAACAGAACAGGTTTTTTTTACAAGGCTCCCTCAATTGTATCACGATGTCTCTGAAAAGGCATATCGTGGAGACATTGTATCGTCTCCGCGATAATTATCACCATATCGCCCACCCCTAGGTATGGGTGTATGCATGCATAGGCCTATATATAAAATGTGACAGTCCCCCATCCGCCTTCAATTTGACCACTCAGAGCATGAGGTGTGTTTCAGAACGTAATCATGTTTAAGAAACATTTGAGTGAACCAAGGGAAAAGCTTGAAAATCCTTTATTTTAAACTTAATGACAAATGTACTAAAAATCCATGAAGTATTCAATTACAGTGATCACTTTCATTCTCTTTTGTCCAGTTTCCTGATGAGAGAAACAAAGTTGTATTAATAGTAGTATTAACAGAAACATAACCATAGTCCAAATTCTGATTGACATCAAACTCCAAAGTTAAAAAAATAAAAATAAATAGTCTGCATTTACCTCATCAGATCCAGGAACATGGCAAGCAGTCGCCCCCGGCCTGTTACAGCCCTCTTCTCAACAACATCTTCATCCTTCATTGTTACAGCCCTCTTCTCAACAACATCTTCATCCTTCACCAATGTTTTGGTCATCCCGTTCCCATCACCTGGCTTTGTCTCTTCCTCATAACTCAGTGTCTGAGACCCATCTGCATCTGTGGCAAACTGCAGCTTTCTACGGAGGATCGGTTGGACGCCAGCAGTAGTTCCCAATTCAGCGTCGGCCTGTCTGTCCATCTTCAATGCAAGACCACTTCCACGCTGGCTCAAGTCATAAGCTGGCCACTGTGGCCAGGGCGTGTTGCCCTCTTGTGGTGCTCTACTGTCAGGCATCCTTGATCTTCTGCCCCATTCCTGATTTCTTCGAGTTTCTTCCCTCAGTGACTCTTCCCTCTCCCTCAGAGCCCGTTTCCTTTGGGATTCCTCCCTCATCGTCCTCAGAGCCAATTCTCTGCGCTTCAGACCCTCTTCTCGTCGAGCTGCCATTTCATGATATGGAGGAGGGATTGGCCAGCCGTACAGCATGGGAGGAGGGGGGATTGGCCATCCATCTAGAATAGGGATTAGCAATCCATCTGGCATTAAGGGAACACCATTCTTTACAGTATCACTTATGACATTGAACCTCTTCCCACTCAGTCCTTTCAAAGGAGGTCTCTGATGCAGGTTGTAGTGCATGGCTGTAGGGTTCAGTTTTGCAACATCATTGGTACTCAGTTGTGGCAGCGCATGTGGCATCTTATCAAGCTCATCCTTAAGAGTGACCAGCACCTGATCAGGCAGGGACAGTCTAGCTGCTGGATCCTCCTGACTTGAGACCGATGCATCAGCTGGAACAGGAAGCCAGCGGGGTCCAGAGATCTCATTTTCAGACGAGATTGCGCCTTCTTTAGCTCCAGAGGCAGGATGAGAGGTTGATGGGTGGTATTTAGTCACTTCAGCAGCTGGTTCATCAGACTGCATGAAGTCTACATGATTGCTAGAGGGGTCAGCATCTGGCGCTGGAGGGTGAGATCTCACCTTAGGTTGTGGGGCAGGGGGGTGAGATCTGACCATATGTTCTGAGGCTGGTGGGCGATATCGCCTCTCAAATTGTGGGGCAGGGGGGTGAGATCTCATAGGTTCTCCATTTACAATGAAGGGGCCAGTACTGACTAAAGCCATGGCAGCTGAAATGACAAGACCATGCATCATATTGAGTATTGAGTGGTCAGAAGAAAAACGCACAATGTAAAACTATCTACGTAGCATTAAATACTTCCACTGACCAGTGTGTGAATTCCTATTAGTGTGATCTTTACACTTTGATCTACAGCAGTTGCAGACAGCTACATCACCACTCAGCTCCTCCCAACTGAAAAGAAAATCGACAAAAATCAGTAACTTTATTGAGAGAGAAAAAAGAAAAAAGTAGTTTAATATATTGTAGCTACAATACCTGGACTGGATTTTCTTGTAGTTGCAGGCCTTAGAACCCACAGTGATGCCCTGGTCTGAAACGACCACACTACAGTGGATGTACACCTTTAGACAGAAGATCCAGGTCATGTTTAACAGCACGCTCAATGGTCACTGGTTAATGTACTGTATGCAGGCAAGAGACTGACTGGTCAGTAACAGACTCACCCCAGATATCAGGCGTGAAGAGTCGAGAATGAAATTCACTGCATCTTTCCTCCCAGAAGGCACAAACTGTGCCATGGTATGGTTGGATCTTGAAGTGGCTGTGCACCTGGCAGAGAACAGTTATTAATCAATTACCTGGTTGGGTTTGAATTTTATTTGAGGGGACAATGCAACATAGTTTCAGTACAAAGCTGAGTACAACTATTACTATTGTTTAACCTTTGTAACCATAGTTGGGACATGTACAGAGCAATTAAAATGTACAGCTTTCATCATACAAACCAGAGCACTACAGACAAGTACAATGAAATACTTTATCACAAACAAATAATTATTACAGTCAGGAATCATTCAATTCCTTTGATTTCAGTAGGTAATGCATTTCTAGGTTTGAATGCCTTTATGGAGAAAGCCAGCGGTCCAAATTTAGCAGCTACTGACTTACTTTTAAAAGGAGTAGTTCACCCCAAAATGACTTTTATTCCTATTGATTACTCACACCATGGAGACTTGAGTTACACAATATTTTTTGGTTGCAATAAATTCACCCCATTGATTCTGGGTGGGGACCCAAATGGATTTTGGTCCGCATCCACCCAGAATGGGGGTAATCAATAGAAAAAATGTGGTGAACTACTCCTTTAAACTTTCAACTTACTGTTCTACCCAGGATTTGAAGCCCGGTCTCCAGTGCACATGCTGAATCTTTTAACCACACTTTCTCTGGGGAGAAATTACATTTTGACCTTCAGGTCAAAATTTGTGGCAAACCAAAAACAGTGATCATACGGTTGTGTCCAACCCAGACACTAAGACATGATTTGGTCTCAATAGAATAGCAGGGAGACCAAAGACAACTACCAAATTTAGTTTGTATTAACATAATATTTACACACAACTTTAAGGTTATATTGAAGTTAGACAGTAGACATTTCTTTTAAACCTCTAATATGCTGCAACACCTGCACCTTACCCTTTATTCAAGATGACTGCATGCTGAGGTCGAGTCTCAGGAGAAATGGATGAAGACACCCAGCAGGACTGGATGAAAGGCCGCTGGTCAGTTCCACATTTAGCTAACACCTGCAGGTGGATGCTCTGGCCCCTCTGATAAAGGTTGGACTCTGCTGTGTTGGTCCAGGATGCTGCAGCCAAAATTATCTTACACTTAAATTTGAAATCTATAGGGTGTGCCAAATGTAGTTCTAAGAGCGGCCATTTCTTGGGACAACACAGCCTTACACAGGTGTTCTGATTAGACTATAGTGTTAGTTCTATGCAATCAAACAATTGAAACACCTGTGTTTTGTCCCAAGAAATGGCCGCTAAGGACTACAATGACGTAGCCGCTGGCAAACACTATAATCCCAAAGTTTCTATTTTCACAGAAAGAAAACAAATTTAACTCACGATTCATGGCATTTATGGCAAAGCTCCAATCAGTCTTCATGCTTGGATTCATGGCATTTATGGCATAGCCCCAGTCAGTCTTCATGCTTGGAAGAGGTATTGAGAAGGGGAATTCCATGGGTCGTCTATGTGACCTTCATTTGGACAGTTATAGGTGAAAATGTAACAAAAAAGAAAAAGGTTTGAAAACTTGCATCTACTAAAATGAGACCCATCAAAATCGTTCCTTTTACACATTTCAAAAGATCTACAAACTTTCAACGCATCACAAATGAGATTGTAGATAGATTTGTTGTATGACACATCGACACATGTAATTTACATAGATAGGGGTCATAGCTCATATAGGGCTTAGTTGTTGAAACCGTTAAATTCATCAACAAGACATACCGGTTTGGGACACAGGAGATGGGCACAGTGAAGGGAGCTTGCCACCGGGTAAGAGGACTTCTAGGGACAAAATGAAGCAAATTGTAGAACACGTCCAAGCCATTCTGGTTCTGTGAAACATAAATGATAATGAATTACAGGAGGCACCAATTTACAGAATTTACTTGAAATACAAGTGGCAATCCATGTATTGTACTCACCACCACATGATTTGTTCCACACAGCGCAAAGTCATAAGTGAAGACAAGATTTTCCTCTGAATATCCATTGTGGAAGCAGTCATTACCAAGCTGCCAGTCCTCTGCACTTAGTAAGACACCATTGAACCTCTTCTCAACCAACAGACTGAGCTGAGATCCAGTGCATGACACCTGAATTCTAGGAACTTCCATGGGAAACCTGTGAAATTCAGGGCCCATCTGCCAAGAACCTAAAGATGTGTCATATGGGAAAACATCACTACCAACTGGAGAGCGGAAAGCAGATAGAACAGGACACGTTGTAAATTCAATAATAAAACACAGTCTTAACAGCTTAAGAATCCCCATGGTGAAGCTCATCGAGTTGGCAGCTCTTTCATTTTGTCAAAAGGCCTGGCTTTTAAAAAGACCAAGATGGCACTCATGCCATGGACATTTCAGTTTGCACAGGTGTTGGCAATTAACTTTAATTAGGGTACATTGTTATACTGAGTAGTAGGCAAGCAGCAAGCTTGTAGAACAAGATGAAAGCAGGCAGTAGCACACACACTTTGCTTAAAGTTTATTAAGCACATAAGTAATGTGCAAAACATGTTTTGGAGATGAAACATTAAAACTTTGTGCGGCTACCCATCGGGAGCCTATTTACTGCTCAGGGCTCACATCCGGTGTAAGGCCCGCCTACTGTATCCGTATATATTAACCCGCGCAGATAGAGTGTTTCCGTATCCGCTTTAGACCGGATCTGTGATCCTCAAAGTGATTTTGTCTCAGTCTGTCCTTGGAAGTTGTGGGTGGAGCAAAGACATCTGGTCCCTCCTACTACATGACGACGACCAGGCATCCACAGGTGAGCACCTGGTGTGCACGGGTGAGCAGCGAAGGAGGAAGAAGACGCACGAACACAAAAACGGAGGTGTAGAAAAGAAAACTATAACAGAGAGAAATGGCTTTATTACCACGACTGTTTTTGGGCTGGATGTGATCGACTCAAAATAACCACTACAAGTTCATCATGTCATCCTTGGGTAAGTTGTTTAAATGTGTGTGTATGTTTAAACAGCTGCATACAAAACAGAAGAAATACGTTTTTTAGGTGTGGTCACATGCAGTCAGCCCACTGTCAGGTAAATGGAGCTTCATGATGCTTTTTCTGGTATTTCTGGTTTGAACACCTTTTCTGTTCAGGTGGTCGGCTTCATAACATAGCCTGTCTCTTCTTGTCTAGTAGCATATCTTTATTTAATTTTAAATGTTCATTCGGATGAGTCTTCTCATTAAAATGCAAAGGTTAAAATGTAATTTTAGATGTTATTAGACAGATGCCAGGTTAATTTGTTGACCTGGCTTGCATCCTATTGTCTCAATGTTATTATATATTTTGTATTATTATATTGTACTTCTTAAACTGATGCTAAGTTCTTTGTTTACCTTTCTCTATGTATGTGAATTCACAGACATTCTAGGGCTATGTTTACCTATGATCCTAGATTACAGAGGCACATAGTGCATTTGATGTGTGTGTTTACATTGCTTAGACTGTAAGTCCCTCTGCTAATGGCTGGCTACAATACATACATTGTAAATTGGATGCTAGGCATAATAGCAATTGTGTCCTACTTACTGTAGGCCTGCTACCTGCCTAGCATGAGAGGCCACATTATCTGACAGTCTTCCAGGCAGAGTGTCAACCAGTAGGTATCCTATCCCAGTGGGTCTCAACCTTTTCAGGCTGTGACCCCCCAAAATATTATATCAATAAGAGTTGAGGAATTACATTTTGTATAACATGGTTCTATTGTGAAAATAGCAGATTTTTGCGAGGCGTTGTGGGCATGTAGATCATCTATTTTCACAATTTCTATCTCTAATATTTGACAATTTGGCCAATGTTTAATTTGTCATTTTAGAGGTGTTAAAACGTCCTTAAATTGTCACTTTAGAAATGTGCATAAACCCTCTATACACTTAAACTTTATCTTGGTTTGTTTACTGTTGTTGATTGAGAAAACAATGTTGTACATTGAAAAGTTAATCAACTGGGGACCCGGCCCGCCAAAATAATGTGGGGACGCTCCTGAGTTGAGAACCTGTGCCCTACCCGACTTTCTCAATGGAAGTGTAGGCAGACCACCAGGCCTACTCTACAATACAGATTGGTTGAATATATGTTAAAAGAAGTCCCTGGTTGCATTTAATTGTGTTTTTATTTATCTAAACATTATGCATGTCTAAACGGCAACCACGTTGGGACTAAAAACATGGACTCTAGCAGTAATCGCAACTGAATGTATGGGTCAGTTTACACTGTAAACAGGAGCCCTCAGGCCAGCATTCATTGAATGTTTGAACACCCACCCTGACCCCACCCATGAGCTTAGTCCCTTTCTCTTCAGGTGGCTCTTCTTAACCACCTTCTGTGACCTGGGGCAGTGGTAGCCTGGGCCCAGCCTATATATACTAATGCAGCTAACTAGTAACTGCATCCCCCTCCATGTTAACATGTGTGGGGATGAAGTCTAGCTCCAGCTAGGCTAGGGCAGTGGCACACACACACACACACACACACACACACACACACACACACACACACACACACACACACACACACACACACACACACACACACAGAGACAGACAGACAGACAGACAGACAGACAGACAGACAGACAGACAGACAGACAGAGACACACACACACACACACACACACACACACACACACACACACACACACACACACTTCTTTTGCAAAATTAGCAGTAGCCTATACAAGCTCAAAACACGCAAACTCGTTTCGAGCTTGTAGCTCTGCTACTTTTGTTTTGATACTTTTGTGTGGCGCTGTATGTTGTATGATCAAGTAGGGCATTAATTAAACCAGAGGTTTTTTGCCTAACAGCGACGATATGGGAGTTAGCTACGATTCCGTTTAAATGTGGGACTCCCTCCTGAAGCAAGGCCTCATGCCCCCCCTCCTGTGATCTTTGGCGCCACTCAAGGGGGGCCTTCGCCCCACACACTCCAGGTTGAGTAACACTGCCTTGGGGGATGTAATGGTATTGTTGGCTACAGAGATCTCATACTGATTATGCTGCCATCGCTGCAGACATTTCCAGCACGCTCCTGGCTGTGACACATTACACCAGTGGTTCTCAAACTTGATTAGCTTAATGTAAAAATAAATCTCACTCAACGGTAAACAAACCTACATAAGTGTATACAGGGTATCTGCACATTAATAAAGTGACAATTCAAGGACTTTCAAGACTGTTTTAATACCAAACTGGCCAAACATAAAGTAAGCAAGAGGCAAACATTGTGAAAATAGGCGATCTACATGCTCACAACGCCTCGCACTGCGAGGCGTTGTGAGCATGTAGATCGGCTATTTTCACAATATTTATCTGTGGAACGAGTCACATTAAATGTAATACCCACAATTCCAAGTGCTTGTCAGGGTGGGGGTCACAGCCTAAAAAGGTTTGAGAACCCCTGCATTACACCATCACTCATCTCTGCTGGGACAATGAAGTGTGTGATTAATTAGCTAGTTGTTAATCAGGTGGTGTTGTCTCTGTATGGTTGGTTTACCTGCTGCTGGCCCACTTGTGTCTTGCTGTGCTGAGCACAGCGGTGTCAGAGCAGCTCACTCAACCTGATTTTCCTCTATTTGTTCGTCCACATTGTCGGTGTACACTACTTCACGACCAAGCTTTATGATTGTCCTCAGATTCAATTAGCAATTTAGGCATTTAGCAGATGCTCTTATCCAGAGCGATGTGAGATCAGACAAGTTTGTCAGTGAAAGGATTTAAATGATTTTTATTAGCAGTGTACCTCGAGAAACGGATGCATGTTTGAAACGCTGAGGAAGGCCTACGTGCTGTAACACGTCCATTTCTCGAGGTAGACTGCTGCTGCTGTACAAACCTGGTCAAGCAAGCAGTATAAGAAACATATGAACAATATCTTCATAGTATAAAATTAGCATCTATCAAAAAAACAACACAAAACAAAACGGGCAACAAGAAGTGACACAAGAATGGGCTTAGGTGTGTGTCGGATCAGATCAATTTCAAAAAGCAGATGTGGGTATTATTACATCTGCTTTCATGCCATGTAGTCTCTTTGTTAATACAGCATTTATTTCAAGAGTGCTTGGATTTGTAAACATTGCTGTGGGAGAATATAATTGTTGTTGTTTGTAATGATAGGCTATTTGTCGTAAAGCGTCTCAGAAAAAGTAACTATTTGACTTTCTGAAAAGCCAATTAACAACTTTCAGACAGGTGTCATCATTATAGGCGAAAAATGTCCCAAATAGTGAAAATGACTGATCTACAAGCTTATGACACATGGCAAGCTTGCCTACAAGATGCCGTCCTACGTTAGTACAGTATGAAATAAGTGGTTAACAAGAATCTTATTATGTTGGAGGTCATCCTCGCTGACATTGTGTTCTAAATGTTTATTGGGGGGCTTGCTGTAGGACTATGCTGTGTCAACTTGAAGGACAACAAGGCCCTGATGAAGATGGGCCTGGGACTGGTGCTAGTGGGACATGTGAACTTCCTGCTGGGTGCCCTGGTGCACGGCGCTGTTCTCAGGCACATCAACGTGAACGCTGTGGCCCGGGCCATGGTGTACGCCATCGCCAACGTCATCGCCATTGTGGCTGGCCTTTTTGTAAGTGGCACCTACCCTAATGAAACGCTGACCCCTCTAGGCCTTAAGGGGATGTGCAGTTGCGGGGCTACATAAATACACACCCAATGTAGAGAATGCACCGGAAACAAAAACATTAACCTGTAGATCAGTGTTTCTCTGAAGGGGGTACGAGGGGATACTGCAGGGGGTACAGGAGAAAATATGTATTTTACTGTTAAAGGGCCAGTTCACCTCTGGGACAACCAGACCTTATTTTATTGTTATTTGGGACACGATCAACACAATCTTGAGTTATGTTTTGTGTTCAATCTGTGTTTTGAGATATTTTAGTGTTTCAGCATGAATGATGATGCATTTTGCATCATATGAGTCATCATGCTGCATCATGTGTTGACCGTGTCCCAAACAACAATAAAATAAGATCTGGCTGTCCCAGAGGTGAACTAACCCTTTAAGGGCAATGACAAAATATTGATAGTCTTTATGTGAACCTTCTCATCTGTAAATTGTTAAACCAAATTACATCAATACCTTGACTAGTACAACTGTTATTGAATGGAAAGCAATGTTTATTTGCTATTATGCTGTTTTATTTTTAACATATAGGCATTGGGACTGAACTTTGATGTACATTTTATAAGCGAAATGCTGTTGTCAGGGGAAGGGGGTACTTGGCTTCAGACATTAGTATAAGCGTGTACTGCAACCAAAACAGTTTGAGAACCAGTGCTGTAGATTGTGTTACAAGATTGTAAATTCACTTCAACAAAGGCCATTGATACAATGCTATAAACAGGCCACACTGTGACTAGTTGATTCAATGTATATTTCAATTGTTTCTTTCAGGGCATAATAAGTGGAATCACCGCCATTGTCTTGTCAAAAAACAAGAAAAACAAGGCACTGGTAAATACAGTTTCTTATTCATCTGATTAGAACTCTCAAATGAACTTGCCCTCTGTTCTGAGTGCAGTGTGTTGATTTAATGGTAGACAAAATGACAAGTTACACAGAGGAAGGCTTGAATCCTGTATTCAAATTATGGAACCACCTCAGATTATACACACTTGACGGTGCGCTCCTCCTATGTACATTTATCTCTTGATAATACCAACAAATAATACCTTTGCTGAGGAAATACATTTTAATTTAAGGCTCCATGATACAACTACAAGTCCAAGTATTTCAGAGTTAGAAACAAGGAATCATTTGACTTTGTAAGCAAAACCAAGCAAAGCAGATTCTGACGATATTTATACTTTGTAAACTTTGTCCTGTTGCTTATTTTGGGGGAAGTGGAGTGGCTCTATTCATGTTATATTAATTCACCTTTGAATTTGAAAGAGCATCTGGTGTTCACTGACATTTACAACCTGTCAGATTATTTGACGTTAGAGGGCACCACTGATCAAAGCAGGACAAATTTCCCCAAGGGGATAAATTCACATTTGGTGTGACACATTGCCACAGATTCTGAAAAATGTGAGTATTGCTGCATAAAGTGCATATGCACAACGTATCAGGAGCTATAATAGTGGATGGACTGTGATAAACAATTCCCAAAACTAAGCAACAGGACTTGCTGTTATTGTCTGCCAACAGTGTTATTTTGAGACCTGCAACAGATAAAGATGATTGGCAATATGTGAACTTATATCATGGCCAGGTTCGGGCAAAGTTTAATCTCACTTTAACCTTGGTGCATCTGTGTTGTGCTTCTGTTCTTTACAGAAGTGGGTTCTGTTGGTGTTCAGTTTCGTGGCGGGTCTCTTGGCAGCTGCCTCCACTTTGGGCCTGATGGTCTCCATGGTCAAAGCCATCATTCATGGCGGACGCAGTCTGCTGACACATTGCAAGGATTTGGACAAAATCATCATTGTCGATGCCTTTTCCAGCATCACCAACGAATGTCCCTTCGACCCCACTCGCATCTACGTAAGTCAGAAACTTAAAGATGGACGTACAGCTAGCTATGCCTTGAACCACTCGAACCAAGTAGTATATTTGATCAAATAGTTAATAGATGCCCTGGAAAAAGCAGAGCTAAACAAACTCTCAATGCCAAAGACACAGGTACAGGGCACTTTACAGCTTTTACATACACACAGACTGCATGTCTATGTGAAAAGATGTTCATATCCCAGGAGTAAGAATCTTGTACACAGCATTTTCAAACTCCTTAAGCGCAAGGACAACCTCTGAACTGATCTCTCTTAATAGTGCTGCTATTCTTGATTAGTTATAATAGTTATTATATTTATTTTCTTACTTGTGGTCTACGCCAGGCCAAATGCGTGGCCCAGACTGTTTTCCATCCCGTCCGTCTGTCCGCCTGAGTGTGTGTGTGTGTGTGTGTGTGTGTTTGTTTGTGTGTCCGCCCGTATGTGTATGTGTATCCTCGGCACCGTTGGCACGATCGCCACGAGGCCAGAGGAGAACCACTGCCTGTTATAGCGCTTCCAGGAGGCACTTTTTTCACTTATATTAACTCCTATAGATTTTGTCCAAAGATCCTGCAAATCTGTACATATTATCTCTATAGTCATGTGATAAAGATTACTCTGTCAGATTCTTCATATTCCATCCTGATTGGCTAAGATTGGCTTCCAAAGTTTGCAGCAGTGGCTTGTTTTGAACAATATCCCTCAAATGATGAACGCAGCGTCCGATAAGATTTACTTCTACCGGCCTGGCAGGGACCTGTGCTCCGAGGAGCAATTTTACTAGTAAACTACTAAAAAACTACTAACTAATACTAGTCTGAGGAACCAGAACAGAGTCATTTCATGCTTATGTACCTGTATACGATGTAAGAGAAACATTGAACCTTGAACTTGGATAGCAACTGTGTTTTTAGTCGTAGTTGTGACATTGTTTCTTGGTGCCCGTTCTCTCTGCCAGGGAACCACAGTGATTCTGTGGGTTCCTCTCATCGTGATGTCTCTGGTGGAGATGGTGTTCTCCTTCCGGTGCTTCGCAGCCTGCACCTCCTTCCTCCGCATGTGCAGACGAAGAAGGCCCATCCAGGCTAGAAGAGTAAGTTGTCATTTTAGGTTATTTTTATGTGATCTGTGTCCACTGGCTGTGTTTGTTTTTTGTGTGTGGTACAATATGCCAGTGGTTCTCAACCTTTTCAGGCCGTGACCCCCAAACTGGGGACCCCCCAGCCCACCCTGACGAGCACTACTTGGAGTTGGAAGAGTTGAGGCAGTACATTTTGTTTAACACGGTACTATTGTGAAAATAGGCATGCTCACAAAGCAGAGGCGTTGTGAGCATGTAGATTGTCTATTTTCACAATTTCTGCCTCTAATATTTGACAATGTTTACATTTTTATTTTAGAGGTATTAAAAAGGTCTTAAAAGTCCTTAAATTGTCACTTTAGAAATGTGCATATGCCCTCTGTACACTTAAACTGTATGTTGGTTTGTTTACTGTTGAGTGAGAAAACAACGTTAAATTTTAAGCTAATCATCTGGGGACCCCCCAAAATCATTTGGGGACCCCCGTGGGGGTCCCGACCCACAGGTTGAGAACCACTGCCACTGCCAGTATAAATGCCCTACATGTTATGAAAATAATACGGTGTGTCTGTAGTTTCCAACCATGTAACAGCTCACATACTACTATGCTTCCTTTTACTGGTATGGCTGTTAAGCATTACATCCACTAGAGTGCAGTTCAGAGGAGCAAATGAAATCTGACCTGTCTTCCTTGGGTCTTTCTTTCCATCTCTATTTTTCTTCCCTTTCCTGAAAATAAACTACAAATGATGCGAGCTTGTATGAAAAATAATTTCACCCACTTCTTTACAGCTGTAAACCTGGGTTGTTGCAATAATTTGAAGTTGAAGTTCAGAGTCAAATATGTTCTATCAACAAACATGATAATGTAATGTAAGAAAGAGCTGTCATTGTTGTACTTAAAGTAATATAGGACCTTAACACATTGACCGCCTCCCCCGATAGTCCCGAGAAAATTCCAATGTCGCTCCCCGCCAGGCCCGATAGTCCCGAGAATTTGCTTTTATATAATGTAATGTTTAATTACATTCTTCTGCAGCCCGTTAAAAAGTTTGAGCTTTCTGTCATATAAGGAACCAAAGATATCACTCATCAAAGTAAGTGTGTTTGAAAACAAGAGTGTAATAACGTATAAATCTCAATAGAAATGAATAAAACTCCCAATAAACCACAGTGAATGCATTTAGCGTGGCAGAGCGCAGCCCGCAGAGTGCAATCAGCGACACACTGGGCACACGCATGTAGAAGGATGTGGGGCAGGGATGTGCAGAGAATATTTAGAGAGGCAGGGGCTGACATTTCTAAAGGGGCCTTTTGGTGGACAATTCTATTGAATGCAGCCCTCAGGGGCAGGGGCTCAAGCCCCCTTTGATGTCTATGTGTACATGCCTGGTGAAGGGGCTGGCAGAAGCGACAAACGGAGCAGCTGGATCTGAGACCATTTTGCACAAATCAAACAAAATCCAGTAAAATGTTCACTTGGAAAGCCATGACCTGCCTCATTGGCCAACAACACACAGCTTCATCATAACCCCCAAAGTCTCGACAACAAAATATTATGTCCCAGGCAGCCACACAACAACGAAGATCAGAAGATCAGATCAGCAGGAGCGTCACAAGGGAAAAGTGGGACTGAGTCTGATTTACTAGGGCCCAAGGTGGAAGGGGCTTCATTATTTTATACTTTTGCTATTGAAAAATAGCAGATCTACAAGCTTGCAGCGCGACACTCGGTGCCATGCTGTGAGCTTGTATATATCTATTTTTGAAATCCCCCTATGAAGAAAATTCATGGGGGGCCCGCAGTGAATCCTTGTACCCAGTGGGTACAAGGATTCACTGCGGCGAATTGTCTTCATAGGGGGATTTCAAAAATAGATATATACAAGCTCACAGCATGGCAACGAGTGTCGCGCTGCAAGCTTGTAGATCTGCTATTTTTCAATAGCAAAAGTATAAAATAATGAAGCATTTGAACAGATCCTCAGCCTCTGAGCCAAACAACCCACTACAGTACAAACACATAGAATCACCTGATGCAGCGCCGGTCCATTCGACTACCAATCCGATCTTCAAGCCCTGCTCGCGGGAGAGGAGAGGAGAAAATACCCCCCGGCGAAGTCCTCGGTCAGGCTTTTCTGGTCTGAAGAAAAGCGACGCGTCGCGCCCATATAACTCCAACAAAAGTAGTGAAAATAGCAGATTTACAAGCACACAACGCCTCATCCCAAGCGCGATGATCGTTTCACGAGTGTCCTCCAACGAGTAAGAAAAGTAAACGCGACGATCATCATTTGGCAGCTCTGTTTCCATCCTAAACGTACTGTTGTTTTGGTGGATAATATTCCAGTCTGATGAAAGGGTCGCGTCCAAGGTCCATATAACTCCATGTAACAAAAGTACTGAAAATAGCAGATCTACAAGCACACAACGCCTCGTCGCATCAGCCGCATCACAAGCACGATAATCGTTTCAACGAGTAAGAAAAAGCAAACGCGACGATCATCATTTGGCAGCTGTTTCCAAAGTAGGCCTACTGTTTAGCTTCGCTAGGTTTTCCCTGCTGTGCACGCGCGATGCGCGCGCGCATGCAGGCATGTGCATTTGAGGCGCGCCGTGCACGAGCGCGCAGCCTGAGAAGAGAACGTCTAAACGTGCAGCGCTCCTGGAACCATCTAGCGTGATCGCACATCGCAGCAGTGTGCTCATAGACTATAATGAGTGTGCTCTGTTCTAAAGCCCGCCTACTGTATCCGGTTATGTAACACTCAGATACATGCAAGACACGTTTCCGCATCTGGTATAGACCCAGAACGGATCAGCAACAAGCAGGGCAAATTGTCCCAATCAGTTCTCTACAGGCCACTGAGGCCATGCAGCCAGCAGTTTGCGCACATCAATCAACAGAGCATGAGAGCGATTCAATTCAAAGGAACGTTATTGGCATGAGAAAACATAGGCTACGTTTACATCGCCAAAGCAAGTGCCACAAATAAATAAAAACAATTGAATATGGGGAACATATTTACAGTTATACACATAGGCCTTGCCTTATATAAAGTTATAAGTTATAAGTGTGTGTGTGTGTGTGTGTGTGTGTGTGTGTGTGTGTGTGTGTGTGTGTGTGTGTGTGTGTGTGTGTGTGTGTGTGTGTGTCAAAATGTGATCTGTGCAAAATAAAACACTTGAATGTTGAATAAAAGGTAAAAAGCTTATTTCTATTTCTGTGAAGTCAGTATGACGCCCTAAGGGCAAGAGGTGACCTATTACAGCCCTATTACACTATTCCAGTTATTGCCCTATTACACAATTACACTTATTACACTAGTACACTTATCTGATAAGTGCCTGACGCCATAAATTCAAATATCAACTGAATTATCCACTTGAAAAGCGATCGATCACAAAAAGGTAAATATCTCCAGTTTTTTCAATTATAGCTGGATTTTGGTCAAAAATGGCTATTTTGAGATGGCTGCAACTATAGAAAAAAAAGCTTTTTATTTATTTATTTTATTTTTTGGTGAGACTAGAGGTTGTCTTGTTTCATTTCAGGTACTGTAGGACATTGTCAAAAGAATACAGAATTTAGGAAAAATGTCAATATAAAAAAAAATATATAAATTTTTTCATTAAACAAAATGGCAGGAGAGCCAAACAGTCAATGTTAAAATGGCGGCCAATGTGTTAATACGTGATGACGGGTGCGATCGGTAAGGTGCCGCATAGTAAATGGGTTTTATTTGCCGAGCTGCATATCCTGTACCATTTAAACCCTCTAGAATTGGTAAAACGGACCTGGAAATAACATACTTTTTTTTTTTTTTTTTTTTTTACTCTCTACCAAATCGTTGTGAGCTTGTACATCTGCTGTTTTTTCGACATAATTATGTTCCGCCCTGGATAATGGATGTTGGGTAACAATAATCGTGACATGAAATCTTCATATCGTCCCATCCCTGCTGTGTGTGTAAATCCATTCTGCATTTGTTTCCAGGTGCGTATTCAGAGGCCTGATGAAGTGGCGTCGTCACCGCCGCCAACTTCGGAGACGATCGCCGAGGCCACAGAGCAGCACGAGCTGCTGGAATGCAACGCTGTAGCAGAGCACAGTGACTGGCTCTGACCCAGCGGAACCTACTGTGGAACGACGTTTCAAAAGTACTGGAACTTTACAATCGCATAGGTTTAAAAGTATTGGAACCTAGAACACACATGGGTTTAACCTATTAAACCCCATCGGGAGTGCCCTGACTATTCTTGATCTGCGGATATTTTCTTATTCTCCTGATATTTTTTGCCAAAAATAGACGATCCACAAGCTCACAATGTGCCAGCATTGCAATGTGTTTTGAGCTCGTAGATGGGCTATTTTCGCAGAATGGTCGGCATTTGTCACACTAGGGTTCATGTATTTAAAATCTTCGATTCCAATAACGCATTTCAAAAAGATATATCAGTTTACTATGATGAATGATATATGCATCCCTAATGATTGTCAGTGCAGACAGAGTGACACACATACTGTACTTATACACAGATATTGAGTCTACTATGATGTTTCAAGGCCTTGTGTTGTGATCAGATGTTGATGTAGTGTATTGGGCCATTACAATCACTGCTAGGTGTGCAACAGGTAAACTAATGGATTTAATCGATTATAAAAATTGATTTTATTATACAATGTAATTATCTATTTTCAAAAATACTGAAAATAGCTTGTGGGCTTGTAGATCTGCTGTTTTCTATATTTTAGTGTGGCACCGTCGCTCAGCGAAGTATAACGTGGGGCTTAAGTGGTTAATCAGACTAATTGATTTAGGTCAATTAGAATTTCTTTGCGCGATTCGTATGATGTGGCATGTACTTAAAAGGATTTTTCACTTTCAAAAAAACGTTTTGTCATTCTATCGTCTAATCAGGCTTTTGGGAACACCCAGGACAGTTTTTGAATTTCTTCATTCAGTATTTAGATATTTGATATTCATTTCCCCCCATTCTCCCCCTTCCAGGACCTTCCTATACAAACCCATTATAACTTCAAACTCCATTTTAACCATGATAGATTCAATGAAAACAACTGTTCTCTTTTCTGGTGACTCCTGACACCCTCCGAATATGTGAGCAGACCGTGTTTTTTCGATAACCTCTTTCATTTATTTTTCATAATGTTTTATTGTATTTAATACGTTTTTTTTCCCTTTAAATGCTGTTAGCTCATAGGAGCAATACTGTTATATAATATGATATATATGACTATATAATAATAGAGGCCTTGCACGATATACTGTATTTGTACTTTTTCTTTTCTTCTGGCATGGCTGCCTTTAATCATTTGTAACCACTGAAAATGCATAATTCCTGTGCAGTGGTTGAGTACAATAGGTAAAACATTGGAAAAGCATGAAATTACAGTTCCACTGTCTGTGACACAAAGTGTCTCACAAGTGTTTGTTTCAACGCCTTGGCCCCAGCCGCCCCACAATCCACAGTACCTCTTAGGCTGGACTCACACAGCTGCGTGAAACATCTTCTCCGTATCGCCTGAGAATGGCCACTGGGAGCGCCGTACTAATGCATTGTCAATGGAAGGTTGTTTGGTTTTTTGTCGTTGCCGTGTCTCTAGCTCAACCGCAGCCTGTCTTTTGGCCAAGAGACACGGCAACGACAAAACACCAAACAACCTTCCATTGACAATGCATTAGTACGGCGCACCCAGTGGCCATTCTCAGGCGATACGGAGAAGATGTTTCACGCAAATGTCTGTACAGCGCCTCAGACCTCCTCCATAAACATACTCTTTCACAGCACCTGCGGTCCACAGATTTGGATCTCCTCTCTATCCCCCAAACCAGCAAGCAAACATTTGGGGACGGACCCTTCAGTATGGCAGCCCCCACCCTTTGGAACTCTCTGCCAATGGAGCTTTGCAATGCTCGATTCTAGACTCTTTTAGGACTTCCTTGAAAATACACCTATTCTCTCAGGCAAATGGCAACTAGTTGTTTGTTGTATTGTATTGTTTTGTTTTGTTTGTTTTTAATGTAAAGTGTCCCTGTGGTTCATAAAAGGCGCTATATAAATTCAATCTATTATTATATACCTTCTCAACATGGGGTCCAGGGACCCCTTTTGGTTCTTGAGTGTGTTCCAGGGCGTCCCCAGCCCCAGCTAAATGCTTTTTAGGAAACAATTGGAGCCTTAGGGTTGTGTAATTCTAGAAGAGTGTTTCTCAAATGGGGGTACGTGTACCCCTAGGGGTACGTAGAGGCACTACAGGGGCTACTTGAGAGAAAATGGAAATTAGAAACATTTCACATTTCACTGTTATGTTTAATGATAAAACATTGACAAATGTATGTGAACGTGCTGCTCTGTAAATATTTAAACCAAATGAAGATGATTTACTGTTACTGAATAGAAAACAGGCTACTTACTTTTATTTCCAACATATTGACATCAAAACTGGACTTTTGATGTAAGTATTTTCTAGTCAAAATGTTGTCGATTAAAGGGGGTGATCGGATTCATATTATCAGGAAAAGGGGGTACTGAAGCCCAAAAGGTTTGAGAACCACTGTTCTAGAACATGTGTACAAATGTATTTACACATTTATCCATGCGCAGAGTTAATTAATGCTGAGGATTTTATAGTGTGGATTTGGAACTCAAGATAAACAAAATCTATTTTTGGGACTGCTGTCTTGCTTTTGGCACAGTATGCCTGTGTTGTCACAGCTTTGGAAAGGTCAGAACTAAAAATAAAATGTCTCTTTATTAGAAAATGTCTCAGTATTTAGATATTTGATATTCATTTCCCCCCATTCTCCCCCTTCCAGGACCTTCCTATACAAACCCATTATAACTTCAAACTCCATTTTAACCATGATAGATTCAATGAAAACAACTGTTCTCTTTTCTGGTGACTCCTGACACCCTCCGAATATGTGAGCAGACCGTGTTTTTTCGATAACCTCTTTCATTTATTTTTCATAATGTTTTATTGTATTTAATACGTTTTTTTTCCCTTTAAATGCTGTTAGCTCATAGGAGCAATACTGTTATATAATATGATATATATGACTATATAATAATAGAGGCCTTGCACGATATACTGTATTTGTACTTTTTCTTTTCTTCTGGCATGGCTGCCTTTAATCATTTGTAACCACTGAAAATGCATAATTCCTGTGCAGTGGTTGAGTACAATAGGTAAAACATTGGAAAAGCATGAAATTACAGTTCCACTGTCTGTGACACAAAGTGTCTCACAAGTGTTTGTTTCAACGCCTTGGCCCCAGCCGCCCCACAATCCACAGTACCTCTTAGGCTGGACTCACACAGCTGCGTGAAACATCTTCTCCGTATCGCCTGAGAATGGCCACTGGGAGCGCCGTACTAATGCATTGTCAATGGAAGGTTGTTTGGTTTTTTGTCGTTGCCGTGTCTCTAGCTCAACCGCAGCCTGTCTTTTGGCCAAGAGACACGGCAACGACAAAACACCAAACAACCTTCCATTGACAATGCATTAGTACGGCGCACCCAGTGGCCATTCTCAGGCGATACGGAGAAGATATTTCACGCAAATGTCTGTACAGCGCCTCAGACCTCCTCCATAAACATACTCTTTCACAGCACCTGCGGTCCACAGATTTGGATCTCCTCTCTATCCCCCAAACCAGCAAGCAAACATTTGGGGACGGACCCTTCAGTATGGCAGCCCCCACCCTTTGGAACTCTCTGCCAATGGAGCTTCACAATGCTCGACTCTGGACTCTTAGGACTGCCTTAAAAATACACCTATTCTCTCAGGCAAATGGCAACTAGTTGTTTGTTGTGTTGTATTGTTTTATTTTGTTTGCTTTTAATGTAAAGTGTCCCTGTGGTTCATAAAAGGCGCTATATAAATTCAATCTATTATTATATACCTTCTCAACATGGGTTCCAGGGCGTCCCCAGCCCCAGCTAAATGCTTTTTAGGAAACAAATGGAGCCGCTGTGTAATTCTAGAACAGTGTTTCTCAAATGGCGTTATGTGTACCCCTAGGGGTACGCAGAGGTACTACAGGGGGTACTTGAGAGAAAATGGAAATTAGAAACATTTCACTGTTATGTTTAATGATAAAACATTGACAAATGTATGTGAACATGCTGCTCTGTAAAGATTTAAACCAAATGAAGATGATTTACTGTTACTGAATAGAAAACAGGCTTACTTAATTTTATTTCCAACATATTGACATCAAAACTGGACTTTTGATGTAAGTATTTTCTAGTCAAAATGTTGTCGATTAAAGGGGGTGATCGGATTCATATTATCAGGAAAAGGGGGTACTGAAGCCCAGAAAGTTTGAGAACCACTGTTCTAGAACATGTGTACAAATGTATTTACACATTTATCCATGCACAGAGTTAATTAATGCTGAGGATTTTATAGTGTGGATTGGGAACTCAAGATAAACAATCTATTTTTGGGACTGCTGTCTTGCTTTTGGCACAGTATGCCTGTGTTGTCACAGCTTTGGAAAGGTCCAAAGCTGTCTCTTTTTTTTAAGTAAGTAACCCTGTAACATCTGGTCATTTATCACTTGATGTGTCCAAATACGGAAGTCTGCAGTTTCATTTTGAGAATCATCTTGTATTTATCACTATTTTAAGGGAAAGGGGCATTCTCAGCATCACCCAGACCCAGCCCTGCTGATGGCTACTCAGCTGTAGCCTGACTGCAAGCGTCAGACTATCACACCCACCAACGGGGTGGTAATGTGCGGACTGATTTATCAGGCTAACACAGCTGGCTTTTTGATGAGCGCCAATAAATATCCCCTTATTGTTTTTAAAATATTTTAAAATTCCAAGTCAATTAATTTTTTTTAACCAAAAATCAGAAATTCCATAATTTCAAAAACAAACGTTTTAGAAGTGAAAATAGCCACGTTGAGCTTGTAGATCTGCTATTTTCACTAGTTTAGGTCCAAGGCAAATGTCTGATTTATTTTGGATCTTGAGCTAAGAAGTTTGGGAACCACTGATGTATTTGATGTATACTGGGTGAGCATGTCAAATCGGCTACCTTCAGATCCCCAGATAGCATTTTTTCAAACACTATGGACTGATTTCAGAACCAAACACGTATTTTCTTATTAGTGACTAGTAGTAGGAACAGAAGTTAACTCACAACTGTTTTTATTTTTTTTTATTGAGGTTGAAAAGTGGTCAATACAGCCTGATATGTCACAGTTTGTATGACATTTTGCAAGCACCATGGTGGAATAAATGTCCTCCTGTTTGCAGAATAAAAACATATATACAACAATTAAAGAATTGTGGCAGTTTTCTCTGCTTCCCATTTTATTGGGAAGACTGTGCTGAACATTAAAGCTACAATCCGGAACTTATTTTAATGAATAAAACAGTTTCAACTAATCAGTATGTAAATAAACTAGCGCATCTGCAGTGGTTGGAGGTGGTTGCCCCACTTTTCTATTGAGAAATGTGGACGCCGTATTTTTCCCCACCAAATTCTAGCCTAAAGTAGCTAATCTACAAGCTCACAATGCGTTGCTTTTGCCCCCCAGAGTAGGGACAAGGGTTCCTGTGGTTAAACTTACGGATTGTAGCTTTTATGTCCGGACTGCAATGGAATCTAATCCCACCACACGGAATTCCTACTGATATCAGTCAGGAAGTGTTTTGTGTTCCAAGGCTAGATTCATTCAACATCAATTATGAAGGACACGAGATTCACAATCCAAAACATCAAATGTCAGTTCTTGGTAACACACACATTGTGTATTGTTTTCCATCACCCTGTGAGCCAGTCCTTGTAGCTCTAGCAGGTCCAAGCAGTGACACAAACAATGTTTGAGAAGTGGACCCAACTGTATAACGTCATGCTTTACCTACTGTACGTTTCAAAACAAGGCACAGGACTGAAATATACAAAACAAAAATAGCCAAAAATATCCATGATTTAAATAAATTAAATCCAAAAAGATGTATAAAAGATAATGTAACATATGCTAGAGGCGATTTGTTTTTAAATAGACTAAATAACTTTGTCTAGGAATAGCAGTTTCATAGCAAAAAGATTCAGGAACAAACAATTTGACAGAACACAAAGCATACAAAAAAAAGAAAAAAAACAAATACGTATAAAATATCCCATTTTACTTTTTATCAAGAGGAATATTTCTGAAAGGCGTCTTAGAAAATAGGTGCAGCTCCCACTGTGGGAGGAGTGTTGAGTCCGTAATTACAGTCCAGTCCTTCAAGGGGTTTTTCCACAGCCGACGCCTGGAGAGATGAGTGACCGTTGTAAGCCTGAAGGGATCCAGGGGTCAAAGGGGGGGCCTCATGGCGTCTTGGACTCCTCTTTTGGCCTAAAAGAGCAACAACTTATGTTCACCTTATGCACCTTAACACTATGGAGCTGTGATGTGAAAATATGATGTAAATGACAAAGATGATTCTCATTCAACAAAGATATCTCTGCTGTCGGGCCGAAACTTTCCAACTCCAAAATGTTCATTTTCGGGAAAATAAGCTCAAGTGGAGTAAAGAGGTTTTGACCGAGGCACTTTTTACTACTTTTCATTGGTTCAATATTATTTTAACCAACACACAGACGTAAAGGGTGTTTAATAGCACAGATGTATGATAAAAAGAGTTGGCCAAGCGAGTGGAGGTTTGGCAGAAAGTGTGGATTTAGTTTTTCAATAATAAAAAAAAAAAAAATCTAAAACCTCAAAAATGGAGTTAGGAGGTTTTGGCCAGACATACAGTAAGTACAAGTATTGAGAGTTTAAGTGGTTAAATGTCTGGGGGAAAGAAACAGACAACAATGATGATAGTGCTGTCAAACTGGTATATGAAAACTAGGAAACGGTTTTATCTGCAACATAACATACTGTACAACAGATCTGATCTGCAACTGTTCTTTATACACCATTTTCTTTGTTACTCTACATTTGTCGAAGTGATTTGGCGACAAACGCGAGACGTGAGCTTACAGATCATACATTTTTGCCGATGCGCCCCTCCAGAATAGGGATGCTGGGATTTAAGTGATTAATGAAATGTTCAGATAGACACTAGCTTTGGCAACACACTCAGATAAGACCGTAGAATGTTTTATTACTTGGATGTGGATGTGGACGTGTCCATTTTCTCTTCCTCCGGTACCTTCTCTTCTTCTTTCACCTCTGTGGTGGGGGTGGGAGGACATAGAAATCATATTAGTACAATATTGATCTAATATGAATCATGGCGTTAATCCAATGATATCTGTACAGGGCTAGCTCTGATAAAGCAAAGGTTTTGTAGTTACAGTGCTAATATGCAACTCCAAATATTACCGAGATATCTTCAATAGTTGCTCCGTTCAGAAATGTATAGTCCAAAATATTCCCCCAATTGACTTGCATTGCACCATGAAACAAGTCTCAATGGCACCCTTTTAGCACACGAATGAATGCAATCCGCCAATACAGTTAAAAAGTCTGGATTCGTACAGATCCAGTTTTCCCAATATTTGGAGTTACAACATGGCAAATTAACTACACAACCCAAATGTGTCATTTGTGCATTAAAGGTTAAAGTGGAAATATCCACTAGGGGGTGCTCATGTTGATGTATTCAACAAACAAACAAAAACATAATGTTGACCATAACTTTCTACTATGTTACAAGTGTTACAAGCATAAAATAGTAGAATATATCTAGACTTGCTGAAAGCAATGCAACTTTTTCTCAAGAGGCAATGAAGATATTTTCTATATTGTTGCTATCGGACATAAACCTCTTATTTACATATTCTATTTTTTTTTCTTTTTCATAAATTAATTCCCTACTTAATATGTGGTTATAGAACGGATTTGAAACATTAATAAACATTTCCTGACAATATTCCTTATGTGAATTACGCTAGTAACACAGTAGAAATGTAACACATTGCTCCTTTAGCCTTTAACTAATGATAATTCCAGGATTTTCAAACGTTACAATGTGACGTGACATGTGTAAATTAGAATCAAACAGAGAAAGGATGAATGGACACATACCCTTCTTCTCCTCCTGACCTTTCTTCTCCTTCTCTTCTCCCTCCTTCTCTCCTCCTTCCGTCTTGGTTCGTTTGGCCTTCTTGTAACTGGCGGCGTTCCTGCGTCCTCCCTCTCCCTCGTCTTCGGAGTCAGAGAACTCCTCTTCACATGCTATCCTCTTGTCATGGGCACGGACTGTACAAACACACGACAGGGGTGAATTACATTTGGTTCGCCATATTCCTTCGATAGGGGAGCAACACTAGATGATGCTACTAGGGTGCAACATCCATTTGATTTAATCCAGTGGTTTTCAACCAGTGGTCCTTGAGGGGTTTCCAGGTGGTCTCTAGCTAAATGGTATTGAGTTGGTAACCAAACTGACCTTTATAGATCTTTAACTCTTGAGTGTGTAAAATGAAACCAAATGGACCCGTAAGTAACCCGTGCATTACTTAATTTAAAAGAAGTCTATACAATTAGAGAATGTTTGCCTGTTGTCTCATCTATGGTACCACATCAATATAGTATTGAATTGTGGACAAAATCTTATCCAACGACAACAAAATATTCAAATGTTTTGGGTCTGAGAGGTTAAATCTCATCTAACGGTGATCCGCAGCTCAAATGTCTAATAAATAATGGACAATGAATAATCGATAAAAGAATAATAGATCGTACTCTTTTTCTTTTACTTACTAGAGATGCGTTTGTTAGGGTCTTCCTCCTCTTCGTTCTCGCTGTCCTCCTGCACAGCGTCCTCTGGAATGGCCTGCATCTGGACCCCCGGGGCGTGGGGAAGCATCCGCAGGTTCTCAAACAGACGCTGCCTGTGTAACGTCACAACACAACATGTTGCACACATGAACTTTCATGTTCCAAGTCTTAATGAGTTTAATGCATTCCAGCCAGGTCTTTAATTGAACATTTTAAGCTGGTTAAAAAAAAAGAGCAGAGTGACTCACTTGATCTTCTCCAGGTAGTCGTTGGTGTTCTGGTTGGTCATGTTGGACGGGCTGATGTGAAGCTTGAAGTCCGGCCCAAAGTACTCAAAGTAATCGTTGTACGGGAGCTCTGTGGAGTGATGAACAAATGGATATTCTTATCACTTTGACCAGTGTTTCTCAAATGGGGGTATGTGTACCCCTAGGGGTACGCGGGGGTATTGCAGGGGGTATGTTTGTGTGAACCTGCTCATCTGTACGTTTCTAAAACAAATTACATCAATTACTTTACTAGTAGTAACTGTTATTGAATAGAAAGCAATGTTTATTTGCCATTATGCCGTTTTATTTTGAACGTATTGGCATTGGAACTGGACTTTTGATGTCAATGTTGCTGTAGTCAGGGTACGGGTAACTTGGCTTCAGAAAACAGTGTAAGGGGGTAGTACAGCCAAAAAAGATTGAGAACCACTGACTTTGACCATAAATGATGGTAATGTAAGCCATGGTATAGTTATAAGCAAACTGCAAAGTTGATGTTAAAGATATCTGACCCCAAACAGACATCTTGAAATTACTAACACATAACCAGTGGTGTGATATGGATTTTAGAATTGGTGCCCCTCTAAATTCGTGACGTGATGATTCATGTGCGTGCATGTGAGGCGCGCGTGCGTGCAGCTAAATAAGTCTGGGCTCGCTGAGCCCAACAGAGCCCACGGCATCTCACCCCTGCACATAACCCAACTCAAATTATTGCATAATACCTAACTAAATCGATTGTTTGAATGGCTTCACCCCCACATTGCAGATTTGTCAAAATCTAATTCCATCATTTTCATTTGACTTCATTATACTGAATGAGGATGTACCTGATGGGCAGGTTTAAGAACTTACTGTAATGAATGAATGCGGTGAACCGCTGTGAGGACTCACCGTTAGGGATGGAGCTGTCCAGCGCTACAGCTGTCTCGTACGTCCAGCAGCGAGCTACGTTACGGATGGTGTAGCCTCCTCCACCCAGCATCAACAGCGGCAGGTTGAAACTCTTCATGTACTCCACACACTTGGCATGACCTGAGTGGAAAAAAATAACACTGGCTTCAACTGAACTGTCCATCCAGACTAGTTGGCTCTAGTCTAAATAATACAACTATCATCCCTGAACTTGAGCTATTTGGATTTGCAACGCAGTTATACTCCAGCTTGCCACAGGCTTCTATGTTGTAAAGACACTTTCAAAATTCTATTTTTGCCAGGAGACATGAGAAAGAAAGCCTTGTCCACATCCTGTGAGCTGTTTACACTGCTGTTAACGTTAAAACATAATAATACAACATATAATGACAAGTCCCTGCATCTCTTATTCAGAGGGGGAAAGTTCGCCAAAAATAGCCGATCTAAGGCTCACAATAGACGGAAAAAAGCTGCCCAAGTACAACTCCAGTCCATTTCACTAAACTAGAGGGTTTAAGTCAGGGGTGTCAAGTTCATTTTGGGGTGAGAGCCTAAACTAAGCACTCTAAACTTTTAAGTGGTTATGTTATATACGTTATTGATCCCCAACACTGTAGAGCTCAAGACCCTGATGTTAGATAGGAGAGTGTAGAGGGCAGCAATCCAGGAATCCTGAGTTGGTGTTGGCTAGACCAGTGTTTCTCAATCTTTTTTGGCTTGAGTACCCCCTTTTCCTGATTTTTGAATCCAAGTACCCCTTTCCCCCAACAACATTTTGCCACTAACTAGTGGTATATGACGTTATGATAACCCCCCTTTACAAGAATATAAATCAGAAAGGGAGTGAGAGTTTCAAACGGTGCCTCCTGAGCAGATTTATTCTCAACACTGTGGCCATAACATTTCAGTTCAGATTTAACTTATATTCAAACACTTCCCAGTTGCCTGGTACCATGTAATTTGGGTTAGCAACTATCAGGATAAACACTTTTCTCCTTGTGTCATCATTAAACATAACAGCATTCTAATTTAATTGTAGTTAATTATTACTATGAATAATATTATCATGATGTATACTAGTTTTCTCACGTACCCCCTACAGTACCTCTGCGTACCCCTAGGGATACACGTACCCCCATTTGAGAAACACTGGGCTAGACCACACTCTCGCATCGCACATTATGTGATCCTCTGTATTTGACCCATTGTAACTATTAGAACAGTGTTTCTCAACCTTTTTTCTGCATGGGACCATGGGCACATCAACACACTACGGGGGTGTAAATATCGTCACTGTCGGGAAGAAACCTTGTATCTCCAAGTTTCAAATGTGTATGTTTCTTCGCTAAGTAACACCCTGCTTCATCATACAAGGCTCACACAACAGTAGTGAAAACAGCAGCGAGGCGTTGTGTGCTTGTAGATCGGCTGTTTTCACTAGTTTAAATAATTTTTTAAATGATAAATACAATACTGGCTTTCAAGCCGTTTCAAGGGGCACACTTGACCCTTCTCAGGGGCACACCAAAGGTCCCCAGACACAGTGGTTGAGAAACTCTGTATTAGAACAGTGTACTGTACCTTTAATGGTGAGGTTAAAGCATCCCAGCCGGTCTCCTGACAATGAATCAGCTCCACACTGGAGCACCACAGCGCTGGGTTGGTACATTTCCATCACCTTAGCCATGATCTACAGCCAAAGAAAATAAAAAAGCTATTCACAATGTTTGGACTCATACGGTGTCCAATGCCCAAATTTGTCATAGGACGGTGTCATGTGCCAAAAATAGCAAACCTATAAGCTAACAAACGCATTGCACCCGCAACGCGGCCTTGTGAGCTTATAGATCGGCTATTTACGGGCTTTGGCACTGCCATACAACAAAGTATAAATCAGGCTTTACACGTTGTTTAGTGAAAGAAATCCTGTCCGAAAAAGGCCATCTTGTCTAGCATGGGATACAGAAAAGTGATCGTTCGATTTGTACTCACAGGTTTGAATATGGCTTCGTAAGACTCGTCGTCGATCCCGTCTCTCAGTGGATAGTTAACAGCATAGTATTTACCCTTCCCTGCACCGATGTCCTGCAGGAGACAAGCTCTATGTCAGCCCACTACTGGAACACAACATGTGTGTCTGTGTGTCAGAGCAGTGGTTCTCCATCTTCTCAGGCCCCCAAAATAATCATATTTTAACTGGGGACGCGTCACGCCCCATCCTGACAAGCACTTGGATGTAGGAGTTGAGGCATTCAATTGTGTTTGACTCTGTTCCACAGGTAGATATTGTGAAAATAGCAGATCTACAAGCTCACAATGCATCGCGTTGCAATGCGTTGTGAGATTGTAGATCATCCATTTTAAAATGTTCTTATATTATTTGACAATTTGACCAATGTTTGATGGAAGGTTTTTTCTTTACTTTTGATGCAATAATGGTCTTTTTCTTTTTGAGGTGTTAAAAAGGTCTTAACAAGTCCTTAAATTGTCACTTCACTATTATCTGGGGACGCCCTCAAAACCAACCCACAGGTTGAGAACCACTCTCATGGAGGATTCCTATTGAAGCTCACCCTCAGGTCTCCAGTGCCAGGGAAGTACTCTCCATACTTATGGAAAGACACGGTCATCACGCGGTCTGTGGTGTAGAAGGCCTCCTCCACGCCGTCACCGTGGTGGATGTCAATGTCGATGTACAGGACCCTCTGGTGATACCTGGACCCATGGGACATGACAGACACCATCGTTACATACTGTAAGTGACAGACACCGTGACGAATTCGGCACACTGGATCACAAGTGGGTGTCTTAGACATATTCCAGTGAGTACCGTTGTGACAAATATGAGACGACTGATTATAAGACAACCCCCATTTTTGCACAAAATTTTGCACCTAAGGTTAAGGCAGTGATGGAAAGAAATGGTGGCCACACAGAATATTGACACTTGGGCCCAATTAGGACATTTTCAATTAGGGGTTTACTCTTGTTTCCAACTAAAATTACACTGTTATCCAAGCTGTACACTGAATACTTTACATTGTTTCAAAGTGTCATTTCTTCAGTGTTGTCTCATGAAAAGATATAATTAAATATTTGCAGAAATAAGTTGTGTACTCGCTTTTGTAAGACAATTCCTTTTTAGAGGTAAAAACGTGTGCTCTCAGTGAAGAGAGAAATGGCATAAGATGCAACAGAGAGCAGAGTGTCTGTGATCCGTACTCACTTCAGTAACTCTAGAATAGCGAGTACGATGTCATTGACATAGCAAAACCCAGAGGCTTCAGACTTCTTGGCGTGATGCAGTCCTCCGGCCCAGTTGATGGCGATGTCAGTCTGTTGTTTGTTGAGCTTAACCGCTCCGGCTGGAACACAGGGAGGACGAAACAATGAACAAACTGTACAAGCCAAGGCTTTTCTGCCTTTGTGGATTGTTGTGACGTGAAGATGGACAGGAAATAGGGAGAGCGAGAGAGGCGGGGAGACACAGCAAAGGTTGTCGGGAACGGGACTCGAACCCACGTAGGGCTGTCTTCGACACAGGATTTATGAAGTCGATTCGAGTCGCGGGGGTTAATCCGACGCGTCGACGAATCGTTTTATAGTCTACTTTGTGTAAAAAAAAAGAAAAAAAAAGTGTTGCTTTAAACCACGTCAACATAATAGAATAATACATTAAGAGATGAATTGAATACACAGTGTTTTCGGTGATATCGGTGCGCGAGCACAAATGTTATCTGCATAGCAGTGTACAACCATAGAGTTATAACACACCGTTAAAACAAATAAAACATCTCCGCTGTTTCAACTCTGCCCCGTCTCTCTGCAGCGTGCAGTAGAGATGAGACATTCGCGAACGATTCCGCTCTCTTGAACGGCTCTTTTAAATGAACGATGGGATCCAGTCCGCAGTCGCGGGACACAGAGCACTGACAGAGTAATGAGTCAGTGTCGAGAACGGATTCATTTCAGAAAAGGATCATAAACAGGTGGAGGCACAGCTCCCGCTAGAGCCAGCGGTGTGGACATGTCATGGACGCAAACACAGCGAAACACAATCATTCATCATGGATTACAACACTGGAACAATTCAGAAGCACTTTAATTAGAAAATGTAACTTGTAGCCTACACTTGTGTATGTTAATTTGACTTTAGAAGATTGTTTACTACTTCGTGGACGCGCGTTTGTGCTGTGGCAGGTTATTTAATATGGGATTTTGACAGCGTGCTTCCTCCTCTTAACGGAACACTGTCCCGGCTCTGAATGTTTTAACGAAGCGGCGGTCTGAACCGTTCTGGCCGTTCCGTCTCACTTTCAACCCGACGCTGGTGCGAGACAATAAATAACTGTTCGCCAATTGCTACTTCTCATTGGAAGTACATGACACCACACCAGTCCAGCAGTGCACCGCAGTACTGGCAGTAGTAGGCTAACTGGTGATATAAAAAATATATATTTTCGCTTCGACTCAAACAATTGGCGTCGATTCCCGGGGCTTAAAACGACGCGTCGATTCGTCGATTTTTAGAAGACACCCCTAAACCCACGGCACGCCGTCAAGCTACATAGGAGCCTAGGTACCCGGACCACTCGGCCAGTGATCCGGGCCAACACTTTTTTTAAATACATATACACACATTTGTTACTGTTTTGGAAGGACACGGTACAAAAGTGTCAATGTACTGTATATAATTAATGAATGATCGTACTTCCAATCATTATTTTAACAATTATGTTCTGTAGTTATTAAATGCAGTGGTGGAGGTCAGTATTTACTCTTTAAGGGACAAAACCTATATACCGTGCAATAGGTTCACTGCCTGAAAACCCTGAAATAGAATTGACCTGTTCACTTGCTCGCATCATGGTACGTATAGGGATGGGTGTCAGGGATAACCAGTGCAACATGATAATACAATGTTCTGATTATTATTCTTCCAGACAAATATGTCAGGGTAGAATGTATTTAAGACGACTTACCAACAGAGCCCCCGGTTGAGAGCTGACAAAACTCGAACAAGCCATCAAACACAGGACAATCCTCCCCTACGTTAACTGTGGAGAAACAGTCCAATATAAATGGATATTTAATAACATGGATTTAAAGTAGTTCACCGTAAGCCATAGACAACCAGAATGCTGTATCTTTTAAACCGGTGCTTCACAGGTAAATTATTGATCGTTAGGAACCAAATGGAACCTTACAGGTCAGTAATTTAAAGATGGGGGAGACATTTTTTTACATCAGATGGAAGTCCATGGCAATAGGCAAGTCAATCTAGGGGTCCTCGAGATTAAAAAGGCTGAGAACCCCTGATCTACATAACACAACCTCTCCCTCTGGCCAAACTTACATCTCTGCATCTGT
This sequence comes from Nannobrachium achirus, assembly GCF_963921795.1. Lineage (NCBI taxonomy): Eukaryota > Metazoa > Chordata > Actinopteri > Myctophiformes > Myctophidae > Nannobrachium > Nannobrachium achirus. The sequence continues at coordinate 15,899,899 of NC_137827.1, read as the reverse complement.
TTGCTGTACTCTGACATGTTGTCAGGCCGGATGGAACGCAGGAACTTGATGTAGTCGTCACTGTGATATTTAGTCATCTCCTCTCCATTAGCCTTGTGGGGACGCTGCAACAAAGAAGTTAAATTAAATGAAGTCCCTGAAACTGTTAGCTGCTCTCTAATACTCAGAACAGCATTGTTGTTGGGCATAACCTTTAATCCAGGAGTTCTAAAAACTAAAAACACCATATTATGAGGGGATTTTTTAATCCTAGGAAATCGTTAATGAGCAGTTAAAATCTAAGCCTCTGCTAAGCTTACAAGGGCTTGCGAATGTGTGTGTTGTTGTTGGCTTCAATGGCTTGTGCTCCCCTCTCTTCTGCTACTTGTAGTCGGAGGCAAAGCTGTGTGAGTGTGAGTGAGAGGATTGTCCATTCTCTTCAAGCGGGTCGCAACAACATCACTCTTTTAAACCGGTTCTTGATTAAAATATATTCATTATTTTTTGGGTTGCAAATGCGCAACCCCAATGGCACCTTCCCGCGACCCCATTTTTGTGTCAGGACCCAGTTTGAGAACCGCTGCTTTAATCTATTTAGACCTCAGGACGATTCTACAAATTACTTCTAAAACCAGTAGTTCTCACACTTTCACAATTTTTCAAAAATGTTCAGAAATAGAGGATGTACAAGCTCTTTAGATATTGCTTGTTCTTCACCACTTTAATAAACCCCATTTTAAAATGATATCACGTCCTCCTAGGTCGACACGATTTCAATGTGGAAACCGTTGACTGCGGCACAAAGTGACATGCTGTGAGCTTGTATATCTGCTATTTTTGAATACCCAACCCAAAAATCTAAAAATGACACAGATGCTTTCCTGGTTTCTAATCTAGAATAGATATGTTTTTTAAGTTGTTTTTTTCCCCATAAACACATTCCCTAATCCCCATTATACTTTGTCATATGACGGTGTCATGCAAAAGTTCCAGATATACAAGCCAACATGACATTGTGAGCTTGTAGATCGGTTAAAAGTGAGCTTGTGACTAAATAAAAAAATAGCTACATTGGACCCAATGAAACACAGGTTATTTTGCTGAATCTCCTGAAAAGTATTAGTTCTGGACATACAAGGTTCCCACCCAACAGTGGCAATATGAAAGCAACAGATGTTCATCAGACACAGACTACATACATAGATCTCCATCTTTCTGTAGAGGCCATAGTTGAGCAACAGGTTGTGGGTCATGCGTATGCGATGCGGCTTCATGGGGTGACCCTGACCGTAGTAATAGTTCCCAACATCACCTGAGATCAAGACAAAGACAAACATCAGAGGGTTGAAAAAACGGAAACACATGAACAATGTTAAAACTACCTCAAAGATTTCCCACAGACAAGCTCAAGTCTTCTAGTCTTGCCAGTTGTCTGTGTACGAACATATTGATGACCCCTGGTAACATGAATCAAATAACCTCGGTTCAGATTTGAACCTGGGCCAGTAGTGCAAGTCGCAGGACTGTAATCCATAGAAACAGAATAAAGCAGTGTAATTGGTCATAACTGACAACCTTCACCCAATCAGATTAGGAAAAGAATATAACTAATCAGCCCAGATTACATTTGGATAAACGGTGTTATGCATTAGTTACATCCCAATCCAACACCCCATCTCTGGACGACAATGGAAACAAGCCCATGGGGCTTTTTGTGTTATCCTTTTTGCATTATCTTCTTTGACAATATTCCTGTAGTTAGTTTTTGTCTTGGTCTACCTAAGTTTTTCTTAGATTACTATTATTTAGAGCGTCTGCTAAATGCCTAAATTGTTTATAAATCATGTTAATTAAGTATTCATGCAATCAATCAATCAATCTTTAGACTAATTTGTATTCGGTACCTGACTCCATATCAGTATTCTGATACCAACTCTGGGCTAGTGTAAGAGTGATCTAGAAGCATGTGATCAGGTCAGCATTTCAAGTCTTGGTTGAAGCTCACCGTTGGGTTCAGATCCCAGCATGCCCGGTTCGGCAGCCGGCCCAGTAGAACACTGGGTCGGTACCGAGGTCCGGGTAGCCAGAACGACACCGGGGGGGCATCGGAACCCGGGCTCAGCACAACTCATAGAATGGATAAACTGTTGCATCATTTCACATGCTTAGTTCCAACTTGTATTGATTGCATTGCTGTGGTAACTGGTAACACTGTATTCACACTGATTTGAGACTTAAATAGGTCAGTTATTGCTGTGGGCAAATATATGCACACACGTAGGCCTATGTATTCTGTATTCAGATATATCTATATGAGACTGAATACATGGAAACATCAGTAAATATTAGAGAAACTCTTCCTCAACAATATGGCATGCAAAATAATGTCAACGCAGGACATGATCAGAGATCAGACCAAACAGTCCTCTGTACATAAAGACAGGGGGGGTGTTATACTGGGGCATCATAAACCCCTCATTAAAAAAGACAAATGCACAGTGGTATGAAACCATCGGATCAAAATACACTATGATGGCCCCCAACAACCACACACACTTACACACACACCTCCCACTTATACACAGCCACAAACTCCGAACCGAAGGCCTGAGTTGCAGCATGAGAAACGACTGCTTTTAATTAAGAGCAGATCGGGTCATCATCAATCAGTTTGATCCAGTGTGGCCAGTGGCCACAGTGACAGTTTGACTTTAAAATGCACGAGGTCGGTCCAGTTAGGAGACCAGACCAGTGGCTGATCTGACCATCCTCTAGGGACATTAAACATAAAGACATTTAAACAAATAATCGCCGTCGCTTGCCGAGTTGTCGACAATAATTGGATCTAAAAGGGCAAGCTACCCGGCGTGGCTTGCCGACCAGAACTGTCTCAGATCTTGCAAGGCAACAACGCTGCGCTGACGATCCGTTCTGGTCGGCAAGCGCCACCGTCGCATTACGGACCAGTGAAGCTCGAGCTGTGGACCAGCAGCATGGTGGTGCGTTCTTGTTTAGCTAATTGCAGTGTCAAGAATGAGGTTGTCCCCACATCCTTTTGTTAGCTCGCTGTGTGTGGGATTAAAACAAACTACCTCACATGTTGACGTGCGTTATTATGAAAAGTAAAAAATGCACATAAAAAGCGAACAAACAAAGAGCACGAAAGCACCGTGTAGCGTTCCACAGAATGCACACTCCATCCAGTGTGATGATGGTTCAGAGATGATCACCACCAGCAGCTCAGCTAGCTTTAGCTCGCTGGAGGCTACAACAGGAGGGACGGACCGAGCGGTCAGCCAGCCGCTACACATCCCACAAACTGCAACCTTTCTCCCGGGTAAAAAAAAATCAAAAAGGATTCCGGTCCGACTCCGAGCGTCGGACATTACAACCCCCCCTCTCGGCATAACGAACACTCACCATCGTAATAGTAGCAAACTTTTTTCTTTGTTCCTTGAGAAGTCAGCGCCATTTTCTCTCCGCTGTGTCTGTGTGGAGGTCTGGAGGAGAGAGCAGGGACCCGACGAGACGCGCCAAGCGCTGGAACCCGATACTTTGTGGCGCGTCTGGGCGCGAAGCGGCGCTTTGTGTCGCTCTGAGCCAAGAGAAGAGGAGGAAGAGTATGTCACCACACAGCAGGGGGCGGCACGACGACACGACACCAACAACCCACACCGCACGACCCAAAGGTAATGTTGTAATAGTTGTTTTCTTTGAGCGGTGCTAACCGCTCCTACATCTGGCTTTTGTGTGCATGTATGTCCGTCCTGCAAAGCAGTAAATATCTCTTCTTTTTTTGCACTGTTTTTGTTTTTTTCTGACGATATCTAATATCTTATGCATTATGGAAGTTTTCATAATGCATATTACTGTAGTGTGTTCTGTCCGTCTGTCATTCAATGTTATATGAGATACATAAGGGTTTCCTGTGTAAATTGCAGAAAAGCTTGTTTAGTTGACCTTGTACCAGTGAACTGTACTGTCATGAAATTGTACCTTTTCCTATGCAAACTTCTAATAAAGTCTTCAATCAATCAATCAATCAATCAATCAAGCTGGGCATTGGCCGCAAGCTTCGTGGGATGTTTAATGAAATTAACTAAAGGCTCCACTCACTTCACACTAGGTGTGATTTTTTAAGCAAAAGGCCAATCAGATAGGATAGCTAATGTCAAATGATTAGCTATCCTACTTCCTACAATATCTGACTTAACCCCTACACTAAACATCATTTAGTGACTAGTAACGAGGAAACCAACCTGCCTTCATCCTGACCAATTCATCTGTAAATACGTTTTCAACACTCATTGACGGTGGTTCTTCTGCTGTGTGAAATGTTTCACTGGACGATACATCTGGAAGGAGAACAGAGGAACAGCCAAGCTCCTGTGGTGGTTGGACACAAGATGATCTACTGCTTTGGAGGAGACCTGAACACCAGGATGGAAGTACAATGTCTTCAACACAGTGTCTTTCTGCTGGAGGAAGTTGACCCCAGTGAAGAGAGGAAAACGTCACCTTGAGGTTCCCTCCGTGCGCCACAGTCAGAAGGCTGTGCTGATTGAACATCTCGTCTACATCTGGGGAGGGTATGAGAAGGACTTTAACAATGTGCTTTATGCATTTGATGTCAACGCCCACAGATGGCTAAAACCAAAGTTTTCTGGAACTGTTCCAGTGGGGAGGAGCTACTCGGCCTGTGTCTTAGGTCATGTATATTCATGGAGGATGGAACCCGACTGGATACACTAATGATATCCACAAGTTGGACAATGGTCTTTAATTAACAGCAGAGGTACTCCACCTCCTGATTCAGCAGAACTCTCTGCCACCATTTGGTACAAAGATGTTTGTGTTTGGGGGCTTGGGGTGGGCTTATTACTACAGAGTGTTTGACATAGAGACCAACTGTTGGCTGAACACACCTTATACACAGCTTCTTCCAGAAGGACACTGCAGTCATTCAGTCTTTGCCTACAATGGAGCATATTTGGTGGCCGGAAATTGAACCAAGACCTACATGATCTGTGGGAATTCAGTTCAGAGAACTTCTCCTGGAAGAAGTTTGAGCTCAAGGGGGAAGGCCCCTCTCAGGCGTCTAAGGTGTGCTGTTGCATGGTGGGAGATCGTACATCCTCTTTGGAGGAGTCAACACACCTAATGTGACCTGTATGTCTTAGAGTTGAGTCCAAGCCTGAAGACGTTATGCAAGCTAGCAGTTAATAGCAGTCAGAACTCCCACACAACATCAGGTGGGAACTGGCAGCCATGACTACCAACATCGACTGAAAAACTAACTTTGTCCTAAACACCATGGAAACGCTCCAGACGTCCCAGACTCTTCTCCCGTCCTTAAAACAACCCACTCGTCCTAGAAACTTCTCCCTTCCCTAAAGCACCCTGGACAACGCTCCACACGTCCTAGACTCTTCTCCCTTCCCTAAAACACCCTGGACAACGCTCCACACGTCCTAGACTCTTCTCCCTTCCCTAAAACACCCTGGACAACGCTCCACACGTCCTAGACTCTTCTCCCTTCCCTAAAACACCCTGGACAACGCTCCATGCGTCCTAGACTCTTCTCCCTTCCCTAAAACACCCTGGTCAGCGCCCCACACGTCCTACGGTCCTAGACTCTTCTCCCTTCCCTAAAACACCCTGGACAACGCTCCACACGTCCTAGACTCTTCTCCCCTCCCTAAAACACCCTGGACAACGCTCCACGCGTCCTAGACTCTTCTCCCTTCCCTAAAACACCCTGGACAACGCTCCACACGTCCTAGACTCTTCTTCCTTATCTAAAACACCCTGGACAATCATTTACTGCCAATGATGTGCTTTTTTTTCCAAAGCCCACATCGTCAATGACGTGTTTTGACGCTAGATAGCGCTCTTCGCTAACCTTTTAGTTGCAATTTGTTTCCAAGACTCTCGTCCAAGCAGGGGTTCATGTGATTGCAAAAAACCCAGTGTGTTTGAGTTGGAAAAAGTCATAATGCAATTTTTGCAGCACCTTATTTTCAGCAGCATCAATTTTGGAGAGAAAGAAAAACACACTGCATGCCTCTTGCACATCTCATCTAGTATTATGTAGACTATGTTTTACAGCTCAGCACATAATGTAATTCTTTTGTACACACGGATTGATCTCTCTCTGTAGGCTACTTATCCATATTCTCTTATTATTTTATATATTTTCCATACCTGTACAGTAGAAATACTATACAACATTCCCTGTACAACTTTTGGATTAAGTTGCGATATGAGGTTAGGGGTGGGCGATATGGAAAAATACATTATCACGATACACGATTTTATCACGATTATTTTTCACGTTTGTTTTTATGGTTATTTTTCAGTTACTTGACAAAAACTAGACTCTATGGGTTCCTTTTGGGAGGTCTAAATTGAACTTTGCAAGTATGTAACTCTGACATTATACAAATGAAACCAAATGGTTTCATTTGTATACTGTCAGAGTTAAGTGGAGACCTTGACATTTTAAAATTTGAGAACTACTGATTTAGCCCAAAATGCAGGTTTAAATTGAATTCTGCAATGAATCTCAGTATTAACGATTAAACAGGATTGTTTTTTTCAAGGCTCCCTCAATTGTATCACGATATATACGATATCTCTGAAAAGGCATATCGTGGAGACATTGTATCGTCTCAACGATAATTATCCCACCCCTATATGAGGTTAATCTTTCTTTCATTATTTCACTTGCTTACCTTTCCTTTTTGCACATGATGACAATCATCTACTTATGCACAGGAATGTTGTCCATCTGGTAGACCTGGTGAGACTTGACAATGTATCTTGTGGTGTCTGTTTGATTGATTGAATACTTTATTAGAAGTTTGCATAGGGGGCCTTTGCCCGAACGTATAGTCAATCCGGTTGTACGTCACACACTGAGAGTATGGACTCAGTTTAGGAGAACCTATAACTATGGAGATATCTCCTTGCTGACACCTGTAGCCTCTAACCACTTTTTCGCTCCGTCATTAGCCGACATAACCTTTCGTAACTGGCGCGGAAAAGGCATAAAAAGTTTCAAGAACCTGTTTATAGATGGTGGATTTGCCTCTTTCGAACAATTGGCGAGGAAGTACGGCCTGCCTAGAACAGACCTTTTTAGGTTCTTCCAAGTTAGACACTATGTAGAATCTGTAATACCTGACTTCCCAAACGAACCTAATATCAATCCCATAAATACATTTTTATCTTTCGACCCAACGACGAAAGGCGCTATATCAATCCTGTATGACACCATCTCCAATTTGAGACCCGCGCCGTTAGATAGGATAAGGGCTGACTGGGAAAGGGATCTGGGGCTCACTTTATCGGAAGAAAAGTGGGAATCAATCTTTTCCTCTATACATAAATCCTCCCTCTGTGCCCGTCACTGTTTAATACAATTCAAAATAGTTCATAGGGCACACATTTCTAAAGCTAAACTTGCAAGTATATACCCCGACGTTAGCTCCAACTGTGATAAATGTAATGGTGAGGCCACGCTTATACACCAATACTGGACGTGTCCACGGCTACAGCGGTTCTGGAGTGGTGTATTTGACACCCTATCTAACATTTTGGGTTGCGACCTCGACCCGGACCCTCTACTGGCTCTGTTTGGTACAGTTGGAGGCGAGGGCCTTCCTTTAACAAATACAGAGGGTCGTATGGTTGACTTCGCTTTATTGATCGCTAGACGCGCCATTCTGCTCAAGTGGAAGGATGCTGCCCCGCCTGTGCTCAAACAATGGCTTCACACTGTAATGTCCTGTCTGGAACTCGAGATGCTGAGGTTCTCAATTGCTGGCTCTGAAAAGAAATTCTAAAAGACTAAAAGGGCCCTTTTATGATGTTCTATCGTAACCTTCAAACGGCGTAGTGTGGCGCTTACCTGCCTGACTAACCCAACACGCAACAAACTTAATTAATCTTTCTACCCTGCTTCCTTCTTACTTCCTTCCTCCCTTTCTGTAATCATTTTTATTTTAATTTTTGTTTCATTGGAATCTGATGTGGAACCGTCCTGGGGATTGTGGGTGGGGGGAGGGGGGATAGGGGTTGGGGCTTTTCACTCTCTTAATAATGTACATTGATTTCTACTGATGTATCCACTGATTTGAGATTGTCTACCCGCCTCTGGGTTATTGCTATTTGAAAAAATTAATAAAAAGATTTGAAAAGAAAGAGAAGTTTGCATAGGAAAACTTGGAAAAGGTAGGCCTATACTGCACCAGCCGCCGCTGGCCACGTCTCAGCAGAAGTTCTTAGCCGCCGTTCTTTGCCTGCATATGGAGATAGCTGATGTCATCACCTATCTGGGAATGCAGCAGTCTGCTGTCACCCAGGCGGATGTGTGCACGCGCCCATGTGCACAACTACACCCTTAGGGCGTCTTACTAGTATGTATATTGGAATGTTGAGATCTAACTTTTTAAGTGTGACAAAGACTTTGAATCTTTAATCTGAATCTTGTATTTTCATAAAGCGCCTTTTCATAGCAATGTGCCTAAACATAAAATAATTGATGTTTGGTTGGCTATACTCAAGAATTGAGTGGTCTCATGCACCCACCGATTCACAGGAAATTAATGTGATGTTTGAATGACCAAGTTTAGCAGAGTTGGGGAGGTAATAAACGCAATGGCTGAAGATGACTCTTTTTGTTCAAACATAATGAGGGCAGCTGCTACTACAAGTTTATTTTGTAAAGTATTACAGTAACTAAATATATCACACAGTTTTTCCAAAGATATTTTGAGTATTTTGAGATGAAAAATTGTGCAAATGTGTCTGTCTGTCCTTTTGTCTATTATGTGTTATTGTATTCTTGACATGCCATCTTGTGTGTGAACCAATATGAAGGGCAAAATGCATCTGCTATATATGTAAATGTTGCACACTGAATGATAACAATGCACCTTATTGTTCAGGATAATATGCCCAGTAAAATGATGTATCTGTATACCAGGACCAGTTCTCTCAGGTGCCCATTTATCTAGTTACTCTTTTATTGATCATTACAACAAAATGAGGTCTAATCTAATCATCTAAATTACTACCAATTCCAAGCAATAGTTACCAAACACATACAGTTGGTGATTGTCTCCTTTATGACTGCTGAACTCTTAGGACTTGGATGGATATTGCAATGAAGACCTTTATTGACATTTATTATAGACATGGTATAGAGCTGAAGCAATGGTAGGGGGAGGTGTATTTACATTTTGATTCTGTGCACCGTTTATAATACAAGCAATACTGTTTCATACAAAGCATTCCTATCTTTTTTTCCTCTTGGTATTAACCACACAAGCCCTAGCGTCCCTATTCTTGACCGAACATTTGGCGCCTTTCATTTCATTTAATTTCAATATGTCCCGCGAAGCTTGGCCAATGCCAGACTTTGCAGGACGGACATACGGACGGACATACATACACACAAAGCAAGATGTAGTAGCGGTTAGCACTGCTCAAAAAGTAGGGTACCAACTACAGACCCCTGGGGGACCCCTGTCAATGAAGTATTCAGGCGATAATTGGTTTAAGTCTGTGTTTGCATCCTGTCTGTTCAGGCCTGCTCCTGGTATTGCCTCTCTGTGGCTGTGAAGAAGTCCTCCAGAACACTCCTCAGGTACTCGAACGTGGGCCTGTCGTCTGGGTTCTCCCTCCAGCACAGACACATGACTTGGTAGAGGCTCTCGGGACAGTTCTCTGGCGGTGGCATCCTGTAGCCGGTCTCCAGGTTCTGGATGACTTCTGGGTTGGACATGCCTGGTCCAATCGATCAAGGTAAAGAGATTTACACATTGTGTTGTTAGCGTCTCTCATGGTTCTATTAACCGCATAAACCCTATATCGGGGCGAATATTTGGCGTAAATAGCCGACCTGCCAGACCAGCTCGCTTGTATTTTTCGTCTAAGTGATTTGGGGCCTTATTTTCATCCATGCTAAACCCTAAACCCCTAAACTTCTTTGCCTTTTTTTTCTATTATTTTGAAAAACATTTTAAAATACTTCAAATGTCCGATTTATTTATTTTTGCCAGACCCATGAAATGGGTAGGCCTACATAAGCAAATGTCGGTCTGTCCGGGTTTTCTATATAAAGGGTATATATGATGATGACATGATGATGACATGCCTACAAAAGGAACCGGGGTCTGGCACAACCAGGTTGACCTGGTCTAGTTTATTTTATTTATTTTTTCAAAAGAGTAAAAAAAAGGAAAATAAAAAGGTTAGGGGTTTAGTGTTTAGCATGGATGAAAATAGGGCCCCAGGTGTGAAGTGAGCGGTGCTATTTATGAGATCACAGCGCGTCCTGCGAAGCTTGGCCAATGGGACCCTGGGCGTACAACAAACTCTGAGCCGTTTGTGCCAAGATGTAGGCCATATCTAGGCCAGATGTAGGCCATGCTTCAGATTACTTTCGGGCCCGAACAAGTAAGCTACAAAGTAATATCTCAGACATGTATAAATAATAAACTAAAACTATATGCAATTTTGAGGCTAATATGGACAATATGGGTACAAAATAAACATGTAATATTTATCCAAGTGGAATGTATTATTTACACAGAAAGTAGTAGTAGGCCTATATATTTCACATTTCACTTGCTCGTATTATGTACACAGGAAGTAATAGTGACAATGGAACAGTGGTGTTGTTGAGGTGACATACTGTATGTATGTGTTTGTGTTTGCGTGTGCGTGCGTGTGTGAAATCAGGTACATACCAGGGTAAGGTATGCGACCATATGTCACTATTTCTGTAAGCAGGACTCCAAATGACCACACATCTGACTTAATGGAGAACGTGCCATAGTTAATGGCCTCCGGGGCTGTCCATTTGATGGGGAACTTGGCACCTGTGAACAAAGGAGGAAATAATTCATTTCCCAGTACATTTCACAGCTAAATCCTGACACCTGAATTGTGCAGTACAAGAAATTAACACTTGGTGGGGCTATTGCACTGAAAGTTATTCTGATAAAACAGCATCCACTTTTGACTCACATGTGAACACAATATAATTTGCTTTATCTTACAGAAATCTTAATAGAATTTAAGGTTGAATGCTAAAGCACAACCATGGATAAATGTTATGTTAAAGCTTTAATCTGGAACTTATTTAAATTAATACATTTTTATTCAAACAAATATTTATTGCGACCGTAGGTCGCACTTACTATCAAAACCTGCACAAACTGTGAGTGAGTCCGTCAGTCCGTCAGTCTGTCTGTCTGTCACACCTCACACGTCACACTCTTGCCCTGCTCATATCTCCGCAACCGTTGCCCCGATCCATGCCAAATTTTGCACACACACTCCTTACCTGCCAAACTACAACCTCCAAGGACCCCCGGAGCTCCAGGGACCTCCAGGTCCCTGGGGGACCCCCAGATTTAAAAAATGACCAAATGTGCTAAACTGACCAAATGACCACCCCAACGGGGCTGCTCACGGGGAATTCCCGGGGACCACCGACTCCTGGTGCTCCAGAACGGATGCAAAAGTGGTGGCGCCCCCAGTGGAGGACCCCCTACACTGCAGCTCACATAAAATGCCGTAACTCCGGCTAGGAGCGACCGGGACAGCCGGGGCCGGTACCTATTCGTCCGCCTTGCCGGCGCGGAGACCCCACCCCTCATTTCTCACATGGCCCTCTTCTAGCGCCACCATGAGGCCGATTCTTGCAAAACACATTTTTGGACACTGCTCCTACAATTTTTGCCCTAAAATCACGCAACTCGGTACACAGTATGTCTACACTCATCCCATCAACATGAATCTCTCCCATATAGCGCCACCTCCAGGCCGATTTTTAAAAACACATTTTTGGACACTGCTCCTACAGATTTTGCCCGAAAATCACGAAAATCACTACACAGTATGTCTACACTCATGTCATCAACATGGATCAGGAAGATTTTGGCAAAACACATTTTTGCCCTATTTGTGGAGATAAGTGACCTACGGTCGCTTATCTCCCGATTAGGGAGCCTTACTGGTAGTAGAGTATGTAGTTGCGACCGTAGGTCGCACTTACTATCAAAACCTGCACAAACTGTGAGTGAGTCCGTCAGTCAGTCTGTCTGTCACACCTCACACGTCACACTCTTGCCCTGCTCATATCTCCGCAACCGTTGCCCCGATCCATGCCAAATTTTGCACACACACTCCTTACCTGCCAAACTACAACCTCCAAGGACCCCCGGAGCTCCAGGGACCCCCAGGTCCCTGGGGACCCCCAGATGTAAAAAATGACCAAATGTGCTAAACTGACCAAATGACCACCCCAACGGGGCTGCTCACGGGGAATTCCCGGGGACCACCGACTCCTGGTGCTCCAGAACGGATGCAAAAGTGGTGGCGCCCCCAGTGGAGGACCCCCTACACTGCAGCTCACATAAAATGCCGTAACTCCGGCTAGGAGCGACCGGGACAGCCGGGGCCGGTACCTATTCGTCCGCCTTGCCGGCGCGGAGACCCCACCCCTCATTTCTCACATGGCCCTCTTCTAGCGCCACCATGAGGCCGATTCTTGCAAAACACATTTTTGGACACTGCTCCTACAATTTTTGCCCTAAAATCACGCAAATCGCTACACAGTATGTCTACACTCATCCCATCAACATGAATCTCTCCCATATAGCGCCACCTCCAGGCCGATTTTTAAAAACACATTTTTGGACACTGCTCCTACAGATTTTGCCCTAAAATCACGAAAATCACTACACAGTATGTCTACACTCATGTCATCAACATGGATCAGGAAGATTTTGGCAAAACACATTTTTGCCCTATTTGTGGAGATAAGTGACCTACGGTCGCTTATCTCCCGATTAGGGAGCCTTACTGGTACAATATAACTAGCACATCGGCAGTGGTTGGAGGTGTCTCCCTATACTTTAGACCCAGATTTAGACCCACCAGTGACATCATCGGCGGGGATTCCAAGCGAATGGAAAGCCGCCTTGTAGATCTGATATTCTCAGCACGTTACGACAAAGTATACATCTGGAACCCATTTAGAACGGGTACACATTATTGTGTATCATTATTGTATGCTTTAACTATTGAAAAATAGCAGATATACAAGCTCACAGCGCGGCACCGAGTGCAGCGCTGCGAGCTTGTAGATCTGCTATTTTTGAAAAATCGTAAAAATTAGAAGTATAGAAGTGTCTTTTGAATCCTTCTAAGGTTTTTTGAAAAACCTATGTTTCTATGTCAGCAATCTGGCTAGCCATCGTCAAAGAAAAGGTCCTTTTTCACTTAACTGGAGCTCAGTTAGTCTGTTCTTGAGAGACTACCATGTCAGTGGTTCTCAAACCTTTTCATGTGAAGGACCCCCAAAATTACATGTATTTGGCAATGGACCCCAATCTCAAAATATTTAGTTCCAGGGACCACCCAGAAGCGAAATTTGAGTTACAAACGTTCGCTTTGAAAACACACATATTCAAAGATTTGCACACATTTTCACGACTTTTTCAAAAAATAGCCGATCTACAAGCTCGCAGCGCGGCACTCGATGCCGCGCTGCGAGCTTGTATATCTGCTATTTTTTCACTGGTTAAAGCATTCAATAATTCTAGGCCTAAATGGGTTAAATGACCATGTTGGAACAACAGCAGGCCATGAGTTAACCGTGTGCAGTCTTATTACCCTCTCTGGCAGTGTACTCGTTGTCCTCGATGAGTCTGGCCAGTCCAAAGTCAGCAATCTTACAGAAGAGCTCACTGTTCACCAGCACATTGGCAGCTCGCAGATCTCTATGAATGTAATGTCTACTCTCAATGAAGGCCATGCCGTCAGCCACCTGCAAGGCAAGGCACACCACACAGTTATGTGTATTACACGTCAACAACATAGCGCTTTACATAAAACATAAAGGGCTCTATTATGATCCAGGTCTTATGCCTTATGCCTTAACTTCTTTGCCTTTTTTTACTATTTTGAAAAACATTTTTAAATACTTCAAATGCTGATCTACATCTGAACGTTGTGAGCTTGCAGATCAGCTATTTGAAATATTAAAAAAAGTATGTCTATATAGTAATAAAAGGCAAAGAAGTTAAGGCATAAGGCATAAGACCTGGATCATAATAGAGCCCAAAGAGTACTAAGACCAAACGGCAAAAAGAAAAGAAAACACATTATTTATTTAAAGACATTTTGTAGTATAATTAAAATGAACAATAAAGAATATAGAATGAAACAACTTTCATTCCACAAAGAAGTTCTTTAAATAAATAATAATAATAATTTTCTATTGTTTTAACTCTTTGATGATTAAAGAGTTAAAAGAATTGAAAATTAGGAAAAATAAAACAGATAAAAGAATGAAAATGAAGTTGCGGTGCAACACAGGAAATGAATCAGAACTCTCAATAAAATGCTGTGTGTGTGTGTGTGTGTGTGTGTGTGTGTGTGTGTGTGTGTGTGTGTGTGTGTGTGTGTGTGTGTGTGTGTGTGTGTGTGTGTGTGTGTGTGTGTGTGTGTGTGTGTGTGTGTGTGTGTGTGTGTGTGCACGCGCACGGCTTATCCGCACATCAACGTGCCTGCCTCAAAGCAAAGCAAAAGGATCCCAAACTCTAAACTCCTCCCATATGATCTTTGCAAGCGAAGAACCAGCTATCGTGTGTGTGTGTGTGGTGCATGTGCGAGTGCATACCCGTACACACACACGCGCGTGCGTGTGTGTGTGTGTGTTTGCGTGACGTGTGTTTGCTGTGCATGATTGATTTAGGTGTAGGTTTTTGTATTTGTGTGTGTTGGATAGACAAATGAACCAGGGTGGTTCCCACTTCCCCAGGTCAGAGCTCTGCTCCTCACCTCTCTGCTCCACCCAGGTCAAACAACCATCCATGCCTTCCAAAGGCTGTAGTTACCTAACCACCAGGCTCCCCGAGCTGGCAGATGATTCCTCTGACTGACTGCCTGTGTCTGACTTAATGACTACTTGACTCATTTCCCAACATGCATTTTTTTTTCCTTGTGAGAGAAATCGAAACAAAAATTATAGTCTCTCCGGATGTGTGAGGTAAGGACATTTTTGTGTGAAACTCACCGCCCCTCTATTTGGCAGCCTGAACCCAAAGGTCCTTGTGTCTCTCTCTGTGTCTCATAGTGTATATGTGTGAATATAATGTGTGTTGTTGCGTCACTAGGACATGGTTCAGACATAAGAATCTCTCAGATAGACGTCACAGGGCCACAGGTCCTTGGCAGAAAGCTGAGATTTGTGTGTGCATGCGCACGCACAAGAGCGTGTGTGTAGTTAGCGAGACCTTTAACCCTTTCTGTCACACACCACTCAGGAACCTGACGTTTGCTAAGGTGTTGGGTATCATAGATCCTACCAACAGGATCATCTGCTGTGGGTGACCATAGCTGAGTGGTTAGGGAGCCTGCCTGGGAACCAGTTCCCCTGGTTATCCCCGGTTCGATTCCTGGTCAGGCAGCAATGTGTCAATGTGTCCCTGAGCAAGACCTTAACCCATAATTGCTCCCCGAGCGCCGTATATGGCTGCTCACTGCTCCTAGTTGTTATAGGATGGGTAAAATGCAGAGAATAAATTTCACGTATGTGCAAATGTACTGTGACAAACAAGTCCCGAAGGCGTGGGGCCATATTCTATTCTATATTCTATATTCCATCTACCAAATGAGAAGGACATTTTCCTTTTCCTCTGTCAGGCGTCTTCAATGTTTTCAGGCCAAGGACCCCCACAATCTTTTCATAGATTCCATAGTTTCATTGTTTGACAGCACACTCATCAGTGTATTTTGGATTCATGGCAATTTGTGTTTTCAGATATTTAACCACTTGAACCGTCAATACTTGGTAAACTTGACCTTTCACTCTGTACTTGGTCTGCCCTTTTTGCCCTCTACACCAAACCTCTTTGCCGAAAATAGCAGATCTACAAGCTCACAAGCGTGCAGCGTCGTGAGCTTGTAGATCTGCTTTTTTTGGCTAAAGTTCTCAGGATATGGACACTAGGGTTCAAGTGCATGCATATAAAAAAGGAGAAAAAAGGTTTCTATCACACAAAGATTTGGAGGACCTCCTGTAGTAACTCTGAGGACCCCCTAGGGGTCCCAGACCCCCCGTTGAAGACCCTTGATCTACCAAATGAGAAGGACATTTTCCTTTTCCACTATGTCTATGCAACTACATGTCAATATAAATGTTCAAGTTTGTCTGGGTATAAGTGTACACACATGATGCAACTCTCCTGGCTACAACAAGTCTGAGCAGTGTATAGTAGCAGACATGCTTCCACTGTCAAGAAGAGTCATTGCTCATTTACATTCTGAGGCTAATCAGGTTATCGAGGCACGCGCTAACTGGCATTACTTTGTTACGAATGTTTTTCTGACTGATTCTTGTTTGCTTTCTCCTGATATCTTTCCTGTAAACGCGTTTGCAGGCTCTGCCTTTTTTTGGCAGGGGCGTCACAAGGGGTAGAAAAGTGGGACTGAGTTACTAGGGCCCAAGGTGGTGGAGGGGCCTTAATTATTTTATACTTTAGCTATTGAAAAATAGCAGATATACAAGCTCACAGCGTGGCACCGAGTGCCGCGCTGCGAGCTTGTAGATCTGCTATTTTTGAAAAGTCGTGAAAATGTGTGCAAATCTTTGAATATATGTATTTGTTAAGCGAACATTTGTAACTCAAATTTTGCTTCTGGGGGGTCCCTGGAACTCAATATATTGAGATGGGGTTCCGTGGCCAAATACATAAAATTTTTGGGGTCCTTCACATGAAAAGGTTTGAGCTCCACTGACTGACATAGAAACATAGGTTTAAAAAGAAAAAAAAGATTTTCATGATTTTTCAAAAATAGCAAATCTACAAGCTTGCAAGCGCGTGAGCTTGTATATCTGCTATTTTTCAATAGTTAAAGCACAGGGGCCCCGCAGTGAATCCTTGTACCCAGGGCCTAGAATTTGGTGTGACGCCCCTGTTTTTTGGGGTACGCTTTGAGGTCTCTGAGAATCTTTCGCTGATGTTTGGCCTTGCTTCATTCTAAATTGCATCCTGTTAGGGTTTTGTTTTCTATTTATATCAAGGCATATTACGAGTTAAAGTTCTGTCTCCCCGAGGCATTACATTACATTAGTAACCTAATCGGATGTTGGCATAATTAGATATTCCTGGTATAACAGATAATCGGACTAAGGCTGAACTTTGAGAACTTAAGACCTGAGGCCGATTCTACAAATGCCTTCGAAATCAGTAGCTCTCAAACCTTTTCGGAATTCAAACATTTTCACGATTTTTCAAAAATGTAAAAAAAGAATGGCCCAGACAGCTGGTCTAGCCGGCTGAGCACCTAGTCTGTTAATCCAGCCTGACCGCGTTTGTGTGTTCAAGTAGCAGATGTACAAGCTTGCACTGAGGGGCCTTTTCTACCAAAAGAACCTTGGTTCAAGAACCAGTGCCATTCAACTTTCTTGTTACCTTGGTTCGTTCTTGCGAACCGGCTGCGAACCGGCTTGCGTTTCCACCAGATTGAACCAGAGGAACCAAGGATTTTGTGGTTCCCGTTCCGAAGCAACTTTTACGGTTCGGAACCAACTCGGTTCTCGGTGGAAAAGCTCACCATCTCCCATAGCCAGGAGAAAGTACCTGAACCTGGAAAAAGCGCCCAAAGCGACGCGCTGTGAGCTTGTAAATGCTATTTTTTAATATCCAATGCTATGATCTAAAATGACGAAGATGCTTTCCCAGTTTTAATGGGTCGTTAACCCTATGTTCAGGAGTCGCACTCAATAGACCAGGACATTTCAGAATAGAAACAATAAAAGCAATGTCATGCAATGATTACTATTTCAGATTTCTTCAGGGATATCTATTACATCTTTTGTACGTCATGCTGGCATAGACATAACATTTCTCCACTATCACATCATATGGTGCCCACAAAAAAGAAAATAATTAAACAAAAACACTTTTGGCCATATTTAGACAACTGTGACTGTTGATGTTTAACAGCAGGGCGTCCCATATCATGGAATTTGTCTAGGCTTTTGTCACTTCATCCTGGTCTAGAAAAGGAAGATTGGATGGCAACCATGTGTGTAATTACATAAAACAATGTATTTTGGTTGGTTTGAAGTGTTTGTTTACACGTTGGTATGCTGTGGTGTCAGCTAAGCCTTATTTCCATTGGTACTGTTTGGTGTTGATGTCAACCACTTTCAACTTGGCATCCGTGTAAACCAAATCATCATGACATTCACCACATACAAAAGTGTATTTCCGGGTAGATAAATGTCGCATTGGAGCAGTATTATGCATTAACCATATATATGGAAGAACAGGACTCTTGATAGTGATAGTGTTATTGACTTTTAGAAATATATTATTTGTTCTAAATATCCACAGGTTGACAAGCTTGTAGATCTTGTAGAGCTTGTAGATCGGCTATTTTCAATATTGTGGTGTGGCACCGTTATAGGAAGAACTATAAAATAGTGCTTAAGACTTAAGACTGGCTGAGGCTGAACATATTGTAAGCCTCATTACAATAATGATTGCATGATTTCCTGTACATTTCCTATAAACACCTCGCTGTGTGAACAGGAAGTGATCCGTTTTATACAGCAGATTGTTCTCACCAAGTCATCTGATTGGACAAGAGGCATTCCATGCTCCAGGTGGTCTAATAACTAACGGTTGCTGGTTATCTAAATGATCTCCATTCATAAGAATCACACTTGCCATCAAAGCGACAGACTCTCATTTCACTGGTTGCACAATAAATGGACAGAATGAATTGTTCGTCTGTTGTTAAGAATCTGCACCAGGTTTGACCTTATAAGCTCATTGAGTTGAGTGTGCCTAGCCTTTTGAAGTACTTGCACAATAAATGGAAACATAAATGTACATGACACAAAGTAGCTGGCCTGTGTTAACCCTCTAGCAAGCTGGTGTGCAGGACAATGTTTTTGTGATGCGTGGCAACACACTCTTTGTGTTGCTTGGCAACAGTCCAGTCAGTGTCAGCTGCAGAACTACTTGCGTTATCAGATAAATAAATAGGGATGGAGCTCGATACACAAGCCTGTTAGATACTCGATAACGAATGTATTGAGTACTCGTATTAATATGCTGTTATCGAGCATATAGCGTCCCATGACTGAGGCGACTGAAGACAAGAGGCGATCAAGAATTATTTTTACAGTACTATTCCTATTAAGACTAAGCCAACACTTATTGCACATTAATGAATGGTTGTTTTAATGATAGGCAAAATATATGTTTTACTTTTGTTAATTGTCATCTTCATAGATGGTGGTCAGCCACAAACTCATAGTCACAACAACTGGCCAATAATAAAATATACCAGTTCTGGTCAGAATTTGTCATCTCATATCTTTCCACAAAATATTAGAAAATGCTCAATAGTGGGCTCGATAAAAGCCTGGCTCAATAAGCAGGATCAATAAGGTGCTCATTATCAATAAGAATGAACAAGCTCCATCCCTACTAATAAATGGTGTTTCTAGAACAGTTGGATAAAAGCAATCTGATTATCTTGTGGCCTCGTGCCTCAGACCACATCATAGCCATGAGGTGGAGATTACGTTGTCTTCCCCGCTGTGTGTCCCTGTGTGTGTGCGTGTCCACAACTAATCTCAGACACCGCTGGACTGATCGCCATCAAACTTTGCCTCCCAGAAGGCCAATGAAGCACCTCGACTCTTAATCTAGTCGGCCGCATGGTGGCGTTATAACAGGCTACTTTACCTTTTAATTGTAACTCTTGAACCCCGTTCAACCCATAAGAAACAGTAGCATACAACACAATATACAGGTAAAGATAATACACAGAATCTTCGAATACATCGATACTTCACATGTCAGTGAGGCAAAACTCCTGCTTAAGTGTATTTTGTCCTTCTCATTTCAAAGTTCTGTATACAGTAGATAGCATTATTGTGAAATGGTGTTTGAGGGAATGATCATCAGAGGCGATGCGTGTGATAGCTCTGTTCATGTCAGAGAGGTTTGGTGTGTGAATACCAGTAATAGCTGAGCTGGTAAGTTTGTCTTTGTTGGTGATGGTCAATAAGATGAAGAGACATACATGTACACAGTATGAAAGATGTACAGAGATGAAAGTACAAGTATACAGAGTGGATCACGTACCTGTGAGGACATGTCTATAAGTGGGTGGATGGACAACATGCCGCCCTCTGTAGTTTTCAGGAAGTCCACTAAGCTGCCTGCAAGACAATAACTTTACATTATTATACATTTTTTAATCTTGAAGTCATCTTTTAGTGGTCCCATCCAGCTCGATGTCTGCGGGAAGCGCATGTAAACACATTAACGTCCGGCGTTTCTTTCTTCTATTCACAGTATTTGATCACAGACATCCTGAGCTGTTTGTTATCAAGTGGAGAGTTTTATTAAATCATAAAAAAAAAGCCCAGTGAGTCATCCTATCAAAAATGAATAATGCTGCAAAACCACGCACGCTTTGTTCAGAAGCCTAATCATAATTTCCTTATTTAAAAGGAAGAAGACAAAAAAAACACCCTTATACATAAATAGATGGCGATAGACCAGAATAGCTGTTGAACCTGCGAGGGACATAACATTAACAGGAAGTGTGCTGAGCATCAGTCAAGATGATGGCATGGCCTCTGACAACGAGGCCAGTAAGGCCACGGTTCCGGAGGCTCTGTGTCAGCCTTTTGATTAGGACAGAACAATACCTCCGGACCAGGGACATGCTGGGCCCCTGATTCAGCCCGGGAAAAAGAGTTGGAGAGGCCCTCATTGCGCGTTATAGAGAGAGATCTCTCTCTATAACGCTGCTGCTACTCAAAGATTTGGCATTTCAGATCATGACAAGTGACAAGCCAGTTTCGTTGTCATCGGGTGGAAACCTTGTATTGCCAAAACCGTTTGTTTTGTATTTATCATTTTAAAAATGATTTAAACTAGTGAAAACAGCCGATCTACAAGCACACAACGCCTCGCACCGCGAGGCGTTGTGTGCTTGTAGATCGGCTGTTTTCACTACTTTTGTGCAAACAGTTACATTTTTACTTTTGTGCAAACGGTTTAATTCTTTCCTAATGGCCGGCCTGGACCGTTCGGGAGTTGTCCCGCTTTTCCAATGGCCAGCACGTCCCTGCTCCGGACCCCACGGCCCACGCGCTCCGGCCAGAGGAAACACTTTAAGAAAAGAGGAATGGCCGTGTGGCAGGCCAGAAGGACGTTTCTTAACTCCTCTCTGCCTCGGACTCAGGAAGCTCTCGTTTGAAGTTTCGAGAGTCAAAGACAAGGGCGTCACAAGTGGGGGGAAAAGTGGGACTGAGTTAAGCCCTTTGCACACAGGACAGTTGCGTTTTTTTCGTTTGCGGCATGAATAAAACGCATTGGATTTGGTGTGCAAGGCTGTGCGGAATCGGCGCTGCGGATCCAAAAAGGAGTCTTAAAAGGAGTGATGAGTTTTTTACCGCATGCGACAAGACGCACGAATCGAACTGGGTTCGATCGAGAAAAAAAACACACGGCGGCAGCCACTCGTCGCACGGCTAATTCGGAGCCGGTGTGCATGAGGTCATAGAGAATCATTGTTTTCTTTTCAAAAAAATGATATTGTCCGTTTTATCCATGCGGTTAAACGCGCCTGTGTGCAAAGGGCTTTACTAGGGCCCAAGGTGGAGGGGCCTTAGTTATGTTAATAATGAAAAAAACATCACAAGGATGCAACTGGGACGTATCATCAGTGATGTAGCCTGGGGTCGACGGGTGTTTCGGGTCTCGCAACATCATACACCCTTGCCCAGGTGACCCAGCCGGGGTTGATCAAGTCCCGACTTACGTCCCAGTAGCTATCCACGATCAGTCCTATTAGGGAAAGACAGGGTCACTCAATGTGCTGCACCGGAACTACTCTGCCGGGATTGGGGGTACTATTCTGGCGCGTGGAAGAACTAGGCTCTATGGGTTGACTCCTGGCCGGGCTCCTCCTACGTCTCACCAGGTCCTCTCCTGCTCTCACCAGGTTCAGAACCTGTGCGTTGCACCAGACCCCAATCCAAACATTCCATTCAGCTGCTGCAGTTGAATGGCCCTCCTAAAGGCCTCACCGTGGATTTGTTGGGCTTCTTCCTCACTTATATAGTATAATATAATAGCTTATACTTAAGCTATTGAAAAATAGCAGATATACAAGCTCACGCGCGCTTGTAGATCTGCTATTTTTGAAAAGTCGTGAAAATGTGTGCAAATCTTTGAATATATGTATTTTTTACTGGGGGGTCCCTGGAACTAAATGTTTTGAGATGGGGGTCCGTGGCCAAATACCTATCATTTTGGGGGTCCTTCACATGAAAAAGTTGGAGCACCACTGACATAGAAACATGGGTTTTTAAAAAAAACCTTTAAGGATTTGAATTATTCAAAGACTTGGACAAAGTCTCAAGATTTCTCAAAAATAGCAGATCTACAAGCTCGCAGCGCGGCACTCGGTGCCGCGCTGTGAGCTTGTATATCTGCTATTTTTCAATAGTTAAAGCACAAAATCAATGCACCCAGGGCCCATAATTTGGTGCGACACCCCTGGTCAAAGAAGCAGCAACAGGCCTTTGTCAAGGTCATGGGAGGAAGCCAGGATGCCACCACGCCCGTTATGTTCCATCTTTATTGTCTCCGGGAAATAAAAAACGGAGAGACATGGGGACGATGGGAACCTCCGAGCCATCCTTTCTCCTGACAACAGAGGACACGATTGTGTCCCCGTCCACACGTGGATCGCAGACAAAGGGACGGCTTCATGTTGAGCCACTGGTGGTTTTACTGGTCTCTTCACAGATCGGCAATACAAAGAGAAGCTATTCACTGTTGTCGCCTCACAGTATCTCCCCCATGTACTTTGTTCTTTGCGATGTAAAAGGAAACATGGTCCCTTAAGGGTTAATCTGAAATCGATATACAGTAGAATCGTCAGCGTAGTGTGTCTGACTTATGCTTGGATGCCTTTTATATAAGGTCTGGATGTAGGGATGCGCGATTCTAAATGGGACAACGTTATGTATGTGTGCACCTGTTGCGATTGTCCTATTTTATTGGTCTTGTTTGTGACCTGCTCCAACCCTTTCAAAGATGAAGTTGAAGGAGGGAAACAACAATGTGGTGAATGGCAGAACAACCTGACCTCTTTGAAGCTACATTTTTATTGTTGTGTATGAGTGATGGGTAGAATTTGCTGGGGGGAACCCATGCCTCTGCCTTTGATATCCCCCATCAGGTAATTAATTTTTAATGTTGTTCTATCACTTTCTTGGTGGGAAATGTAGACGTCTATGTTTAATATGTGCAGTATTACCATTTTGTTTAAAATGTATGTTAACTACATACAGTACACCCTGGAATCCGTATTTTTCGGAATTCGTCCAAAATATTTAAAAAAAAAATCACACCTCGTGTGAAGTGAGCGGTGCTATTTATGAGTTATTTTCATTAAGCGTCACGCGAAGCTTGGCCAATGTGACCCTGGGCGTACAACAAACGTTGTGCCAAGATGGAGGCCAGATGTAGGCCACACTTCAGAGCCCGAGCATTTTTAGGGGCCCACCCCGGACAAAGCCAGATGTTAGAGCTTAGCTCCTTCCAGGACGACTGCTAAAAAATGTCAACAACAAAAACAAAAACATTTTGATTAGAAAATAGTGAAAATAGCGTAGTATATACAAGCTCACAGCGCGTCCTGCTGTGATGCTAGTTGTACGAAGAAGTACAGTATTCATGGGTTCAATTTGTAGTCTTACAGCGGCCATGTTGAGGACCAACACAGGTGTTTCACTTGTCTGATTGGCATAGAATTAATGTTCTACATCAATCAGAACACCTGTGTTGGTCCTCAGTATGGCCGCTGTAGGACTACAAATTGAACCCATGAATACAGGGCTCCAGTGTTAAAGACACACATTGAACTGCATGTGTCGCTGTACACACGTCCATGTGTCATGCAGACCCTGGAAGAGAGCCAGGCATCATTTGTGCGCGACGGGCAGTCTCAGTGAACAATGAGTGGGTGAATAACACACTCCTATTTTAACACCCCTGCCGCGATAGTGGAGACTTCCCCTCCGTGAGTCACCATTAGAGACCTGTCTGGGAGGAAAACAAGCGAAAGTTCAAGTTTACTTTGAAACCTTTAGAGCGCAGACGAGGGAGTGCAAGAGGCCGAGGCTGAAAATAGCCTCCCATAGGGGAGGCGACTCCAGCGGAGGGGCATGTTTTTGAGAGGCCCTGGCAAGCATCCAGACTGGCTCCCTATTTCTCTTTGTTTACACAATAATTACATTGTCCAAATAATGACGGATAATGAACACGTAGCCCTATCCCTCAAGTCTATCCTGTATAGCAAATATAGAATCCAAACGGGAGTGAAAGCAGATCCAGGATCAAAAGGTGTTTGAATGATTTTACAGAGTCACTAGAGTGGAGATTGCATGTGAAAAGACTTATTATGAGTCACGACCAGACAGAGGCAGAACACAAGCGGGCAGGTAAACACCCTGCGCCTTTTTGTTTCAGAATCACTCCCAGATCCAGCTTTCTGATAACGGGTCAACATGTTTGATCCTGAAAAGGCTATGACATCAGGCTGACTGTTAAGCGTGTGTGTGTGTGTGTGTGTGTGTGTGTGTGTGTGTGTGTGTGTGTCGTCCCCAGGTGCAAGAGCTTACCTGGACCACACTGTCTTTGGTTTTCAGGTCTTATAGTAAGAGAGAGTCACCACTGGAGACGGGCTCAGACATATTTTGAAATGATTCAGTCCCATCTCGGAGGAAAGGCTTTGACTGCGAGTGGATTAGTCTCGGCTGAGCTATGAGTAATCATCCATATGACAGAAGTCCCCAGGGGCCACGTATTCCTTAGCCTTTTGTAAAAAACTGCCAATACTCTCAATGACATCTAGGATTTCACCTTCATTATAGGGTTGCAGGCATTTATGAATTATTCGGTGCTTGGGTTACTGTACCTGTCGACCATGTGTAAATCATTACAATACATAGAAATGCTGACCGGAGGCTGTGTATACGCAGTACGCACCGTTCTCCATGTACTCTGTGATGATGTAGATGGGTTCCTGTGTGACCACGGCGAACAGGCGGACGAGACAGCGATGCTGCAGGTTCTTCATCATGTTGGCTTCGGCCAGGAAGGCTTCCACGGACATGGTGCCGATCTTCAGGTTCTTAATGGCCACCTTCCTGTCGTTGTTGTACACACCTACAGGATGAAGATGCGTTTGGATATTAACACTGGGTGGCTCGGCCTCGGATTTCACTGATATAGGATATACTGTATATTAAAAAGAAATCTAACCCATCAGTTCGAAGTGGAGCGGTGCATTTGAGCAGCTATACCCTGTGTGTGTGTGTGTGTGTGTGTGTGTGTGTGTGTGTGTGTGTGTGTGTGTGTGTGTGTGTGTGTGTGTGTGTGTGTGTGTGTGTGTGTGTGTGTGTGTGTGTGTGTGTGTGTGTGTGTGTGTGTGTGTGTGTGTGTGTGTGTGTTTTCCAGGGCCACTGACCCCCATCTATCTACTGTAATCTAACTATTAATTTACCAAATGGCTGTCTGTCTGATGTCTGTCTGTACTCTGATGTTATAGGGTGTGCCAAATGTAGTTCTAAGAGCGGCCATTTCTTGGGTAAACACAGCCTTACACAGGTGTTCTGATTAGACTGCATTCGTTCTATTCTATGCAATCAAACAATTGAAACACCTGTGTTTTGACCCAAGAAATGGCCGCTAAGGACTACAATGACGTAGCCGCTGGCACACACTATAGTACTGATGTCACAGACTGGCCTCGACACAGAACACCACATATGGGCATAAAAGAGAGCCAGACAGACAGAGATAAGAGATCTCCATATAATGTATGGGCATGAAAAGGACAGACGGATACAACCGGTATTGCACAACTGGACGTCAGTGGTGACTATTCTGCCCAACGGGCACGGGTCTAGTTTGATATATAATTTAAATCACTGCATGGGTTGCTAATCTACGTATACACTTAAAAAATCCTCTCTATTAATCTAATTTAGAGACTGTACAAATTGAATAAGCGAAGTCAGGAATTCGCGACTTTATATAATTAATCTACGGCCTCTACACACAACGTCGGCTTGGTGCAGGGCTAGTCATTGGGGATGTTATGTCATTAGTTGTGAGTCAAACTAACCTGTAAAGAGTGTACAAATGTAACCAAATAAATGGACCCTTCTACACTCCCAGAGTTAAATTAACATTGAGGATTTTACTGTGTGTGTCTGTCTAGGGTTAGTCATCGGTGACGTAATGTGTCATGAGCTGGGAGCCAAACTCAACTAAGACCTACTTAAAAATAAGAATACATCCTGATGATCTCACATCCACACCATCCTCTTGACACAGTGTGTACAGTTGTACATTTACTTAAGCCTCATTCCAGAACTTATTTAATAATACCTGGAATTTATATAGCACTTTTCGAAGTACTCAAAGTCGCATGACATGCGTGTGTGTTGGGGGCCAGGGGAGAGGAGAAAAAGGTTTCTCCTCTCCTCATGTTGAATGAATAGAATGTTACGTTAACTCATCTGAATGCTAGAGTTTGTATAGACAGTATAACTAGTGTATTGCAGCAAGGACATGCAGAGAATCTTAGAGAGGCAGGGGCTGACATTTCTAAAAAGGGCTTTTTGTTAACTTTTGGTTGAAAATATCGAAAATAGCAGACCTCCAAGCTCACAACGCACCGGCTATTTTCTATGCTTGATTTCTACACAGAGAGGGCAATTCATAAACATAAGATGCTGCATTCAAGTTCAGGAGAGTTTGGAGCAAGGCAATTAATTCTCTCCAATGCTGCCTTCAGGTAGGGCATGGAAAGGGGGTATTTGCATTTCTTTCACCATTGTAAAAACTGCATTCATGGTCTGGAGACAGAACTTTTTTTACAGACTGATAAAAGGGCTGGGGCTCAAGCCCCCTTTGATGTCTATGTAAGCCATTTACCATGAGAGGGAGTGGGTTGTTGGCTGATTTACCACTGTTTCAGGGTTGTGGCACGAGGCGAAGCCAAGTGCCAAACAACCCTGAAACAGTGGTATATCAGTCAACAACCCACAACCCTCGAATGGTAAATTGCTTTTCTACCACTTCTACCATATACATGAAAGAAAACACAGTTGTAACTTGCAAGGTTATTTAGTTACAATCATTAATTGTTTCAGTGGGCGGGGTCCATGATCCAACTCAAGGTCGTTGACTGATTTACCACTGTTTTAAGCCAATCAGAATCCAGTATCTGAACATGTGACCACAAAAAGTGGTAGAAGTGTGCACTGTTCACGTGTCTGTTGTGCAGTGATCGGAAGTGGTTTCCCTAGCAATACAATTATCCCCTGTTGTCGTGTAGGACACCAAATGGTTAACAAGTAGTACCGCCTGAAGCGCATAAGTGCACAGGCATTCCGTCTTGGAAGAGCGGTAGAAGTTTCTGGGCTCGAACAAAACATTGGGTAGGGTCGGATGTGAACCTTGCTGATTGCAGCTTTTTTTTGCGCCATGCATGACATGAATCTCAGAAATGGTGCATGGTGGGAACCGATTGTATTTGTTATTCAAAGCATTCCTCTCTCTCTCTCTCTTATCTGCAAATGAAATCACTATTTTTTTTTATACATATGATCTAATCTGACATGCATGGATAAACACTTCATGGCAAATGATAATCACTGCCATCGTGCTGCTGGTGTATTCATCAGGAAAGTTGTAGTACATCGAAAGACACATTCCACTGAAGGATATTTTTAGGACTCTAATACAAGCGGTTGTTTTGGAAGTTGTATTGTGTTTGTAAAGGGTGGTGGACAGTAGGGGAATAAATACCCCTTCACTAACTGGAAAGAATTATAGCAGAGAGAGACAGAGTACATCGACAGATAATCACTAGATCAGAACTCTGTGTTCCTGTGTGACGTTGGACTGTATGATCCCAATGGAACTGCTTCCAGTTCTGAAACGCAGAGCAGTTGGTCCCCAACAGGGACGTGCTGGGCCTCTGATTCAGCCCGGGAAAAAGAGTTGTAGAGGCCCTCGTTTGCGCGCTATAGAGAGAGATCTCTCTCTATAGCGCTGCTGCTACTCAAAGATTTGCCATTTCAGATCATGACAAGTGACAAGCCAGTGGGCCAATTACATGAGTTATATTTTGTCGTTGTCGGGTGGAAACCTTGTATGTCCAAAACCGTTTGTTTTGTATTTATCATTTTAAAAATGATTTAAACTAGTGAAAACAGCCGATCTACAAAGCTTGTAGATCTGCTGTTTTCACTACTTTGGTGCAAACAGTTTAATTATTTACTTTTTTGCAAAAAGTTTATTTTTTTCCTAATGGCCGGCCTGGACTGGCCGGGAATAAAGCGGCCGTTCGGGAGTTGTCCCGTTTTTCCCAATGGCCAGCACGTCCCTGGTCCCCAACAGTGTGCCGAGACACACTGGTGTGACGTAAGACCTCATCTCTATAACTGTTCTAACATTTTTGTGTTTTCTTTTTTTGTAAATTCATGCCCTACTTGATCATATAAAGCATCACACAAAAGCACAATAAGTAGCAGATCCACGCAGCTTCGCGCTGCGTTTTGAGCTTATAAATCTGCTACTTTTGTTATTTTTGAATTTGAACGCTGAACAGTTTTGGACATATGAAGTTTCCACCGTACATACCGGTATGCAACAATACAAAAATGGATGAATTATCTTTTTTTTCTCATTTCCCAATACAGAGGCAACATACCCTGAAATTCTTAAATTTATAATTATTATTACAATTGTCTTTTGTTGTTGTTGTAAAACAACATTTACTGATAGCAGTTGCACGAGTTCACAATGCATCATGGATAACTGGATCAACTTTTTATTTGGCATTAATTAATACAAATGAACGTTTACAGAACAACGAGAGTGATAACACGCGTTATAGACACGTTTCTATTTTTGCACAGGTATTTACAGCTGTGCCTTGTTGATACTTTGACTTTGTGCCTTGGGCACAAACAGTTTTAAAACCACAGATGTAGACAATATATAAATACTAACCCATGGATCTTTATGAATGCCGATTCATGTGGTTTGATTGTATGATAAGCTACTGTGTAATTAGGAGCATTCACTCTCCTGGGTAACAAGGCTATATTGTTTGATTGTATGTTAAGCTACTGTGTTAAGGTTAATAACTGACATCAGTCGGTCCAACCAGCTCAAACAGGCCCTATGGTTGTGGCTATGTTATGGGAATGCCGCACAACACTGGAAAGCGCTGACTAAACAAACACACAGTCAGGCCCAAAGCCAGATTGAGCAACTGGTTGTTTTATATGTAGGGCATGTGATCAAACTGTGCAAGCATTTAAAAAATGATCCATAATCTGCCAATGCCACACACAGTAATGTTGGCTCTTGCCTGGAGGCATTAAAACTGTTCACACGCAGATGATTGGTTGTTTAATTCTTTTTCCATCAACTGTCATTATGTCAATACTCCCAATGTGTATTAGTTCCTGTCACTGCCAACCCTGCCCCTGATACACGTAGCAAGCTTTTCATCAATATCAACCAGCAACGACCAGAGGCGTCGATTGGGTATGGCTAGGTATGGCAGTTGCCATACCTTGGCTAATAGGGGGAAAAAATCAAATGTACTATCTAAAATAAATTCATGCCTGTTGATAAGGTATGGCAACATGACTGGTGTCTTGCACGTGAAGGCACAAAAAGATCAATCCAATGACGCTGCCAATGGCCATACCGAATTGACGCCTCTGGTCGTTGCTGGTTGATATTGATGAAACGATTGCTACGTGTATCAGGGGCTTTACTGTAGATTAGAGCAGTGTTTCTCAACCACTGTGCCTGGGGACCTTTGGTGTGCCCCTGAGAAGGGTCAAATGTGCCCCTTGAAACTGCTTGAAAGCCAGTATTGTATTTATCATTTTAAAAATGATTTAAACTTAAAACAGACAATCTACAAGCACACAACGCCTCGCGGTGAGAGGCGTTGTGTGCTTGTAGATATGCTGTTTTCACTACTGTTGTGCGACAGCCTTGTATGATGAAGCAGGGCTTTACTTTGCGAAGAAACATACAAATTTGAAACTTGGAGATACAAGGTTTCTTCCCGACAGTGATGATATTTACACCCCCGTATTATGTTGGTGTGCCCATGGATTCTTGGGACATGAAAAGTGTGCCCATGCAGAGAAAAGGTTGAGAAACACTGGATTAGAGCATACATGGGCAACTGGCGGCTTGTGGGCCACATGCGGCCCCCACCTTCACATAATGTGCCCGCAGGTTCCACTCCCGGCTGAACGAACCGTTGCCCTGACAAACCTTTAGGAGTCGCTATAGTGCAGTGACAGAGAATGTCCTCCCCTGCCGGCTTCCAACCAACCCTCAAGCATGGCTAATTGTGTTAGTTTGGAACGCCCGGCCAAGCTGGAGGCACCGTGGAGGAACTGAGCCTCAGTCTCCATGGTGTTTTGGCAGGAACATTACCCCCGTGCCACCTGGACACCCTTCATGAAGCACTGTTCTACCTGTGCTGTGTTGTTCATACACAGAACCATCCATCCTTCTGGTCCTTCTCTCACCTGTGCAATGGCTTATTTATACTTCATCGTACAACTGCGTGGCTTGACGTAAATAGCCGATTTTCAACTGGAGACTTCATTCACTCACTCGCTCGCTCACTTACCCATCCAGACTTCTCCAAACTGCCCGGCTCCAAGCCTGCGTTCCAGCTTGAGGGATTCGCGGGGAATCTCCCACTCGTCCTGCCACCATGGCTTCTGGGGAATCTTGGACTGGCACGGCTTGGCCAGCTTGGTGCACAGCCCCTCCGCGTCGCCTGTGTGATGAAAAGACAGCATGGTCAAAAGGGTCATTAAACACATGAACTCTAGCTTCCCTCTTCACTGAGCATGTCGTAATAGACCAACATTTGACAAAAATAGGCCAACATTGGGGTGAAAATAGCAGATCTGCACGATGTGACCTTGCAGATCGGCTTTTTTCGGAGAAAGATTTGGTCTAGAGGGAAAAGGGTAGTGGAGCCGGTGAGCCAGTGTAGACTCCTGGAGTAAACAGTCAAAAAAGTATATTTAATATAGGGTTTAAAGGACGACTTTGTTTTTTTTACAACAAGGGTTCATATTTTAGATTGTAATTAGAGAAAAGAAAAAGTGAGTGTTAAAATGTTTTCATTTGCTTCGTTCTATTGTTTTATCGCGTTTACCATGCTAAAATGTGGGGCATGCGTACGCATGGGGGCAAGCGTACAAGTGGCTAAATATGTATTTTTAGACACAATAAGCCAGCAGTTTCTTTATTGCTATTTACGGTAACACTTCTAGCCCCCATTAGTCACATCCAACCATGAAAGGTTGCATGGTATCACTATCTTGGGAATGGGCTTATTCTGTGTAAAATGACATATTTAGCCACTTGTACGCATGCCCCCAAACACTGAAATAAGAATCCCTAAAACAATAGAAAGAAGTAAATTAAATCAAAACACTCATCTTTTATATTCTTTAATTACAATCTAAAATATGAACCCTTGTAAAAAACTAAAGTTGTCATTTAAATGGTTAAAAGATTGTGTACATGTGGTAATCTGAATTCTTCTTATACACACGTGAGTAATGCTGGACGAGCTCCTTCAGGGAGAGGAAGGATATCTTGGCTGTGATGTAATACCCTCCGCTGTCCATGTTGCGGATTCTGTAGTGCTTGACTGTTTCTCCCGAGTTGTGGTCCAGGTCCCTCACTGATAAGGAGAATGACCCTATAGAGCACAGGAGAACCAATGCGTGAGTTTATTTCAAACATGCAGGCACTGTAAGAATGGCATTGCGTATCGTATCGACGATAACATTGAAATGCTATCAGACATTGCAGTAGTGTTGAGACAGGTACACATTGAGAAATATAAACCTCCATCGTCATGTTCTTATTAAAACACAGCTCGGACCTTCATTAGGTACGTAATGAAGGGCAGAGAGACCAAAATGTTGTACCTGCAATATACCACTGTTGCTGTAAGTGAAGACACAGTGTGTGGGATTCTCTGGCTACTCCCACGTGTCCCTAAGCCCTGAGGCCTAAAAATGTCTACTCTATTCTATAACAGTTTTTGGAGTCAGTGGGAATCAGTGGTGTCTTAGTCATGTCAAGAACCCCCAAAATTATGTGTATTTGGCAGCGGACCCCCATTTCAAAATATTTTGTTTCATGGACCCGCAGAAACAAAGATTTTAGTTAAAATCTTGGTCCAGGGGGGCGCCTGGTGGCCTACTGGTCTAAGCGCATACCATATAGGCATTGCTGCCTGGCGGCGTCGCCGGTTCGATTCCCGATCCGGACGACCTTTGCCGCATGTCTCTCCCCATCTCTCCCCCTGTTTCCTGTCAGTCTACTATACTATCCAATAAAGGCATAAAAGCCCAAAAACAAATCTTTAAAAAAAAAAAATCTTGGTCCAGAAAGGAGGTACAAAGCACTTGGGTAAATGTGATTTGACGGTCAAAAAGTAGGCAGGCCATAACTCATTGAAGACATTAATATGTAAAGACGGGCGAAAAGTGTGAAAAACATATTTTTGATTGCATTTCGACTTTAAATGTTCACGATAATAAAAAGCAGATCTACAAGCACATATCGGTTATAGATGTTTTCCCTGCTCTTTTATTTAGAAATGTATATCCTTTGCTCGGGTATAGGACCACTACTGGTCCAAAACGCTAACTAGAATGAACTGAAAGTGTAAAATGTGACTTTCATGGGTCCGTCTTCAAAAGTGAACACACTCTGAAGGATTTTACAGTGCAAACGCCCACTTTAGAGAACAAAAATACGCATTTATTCACCTGGTGACGTCTCGCTCTCTCGGAGGAGGAAGGAGCCCTGCGTGTTCCCAGGGGCCAAGAGCAGCCTCATGGCGTCGTTTCTGGAGAGGTTCTTGAAGAACCACCTTTGTAGCATAAAACAGAGAACAACGTTTCACTCACACACACTTTACATCTAAACCACATCCCCTCCCCGAGGAGGGGGAGAAAGACGCTCTGCGCAGCAGTGTTGTGGTCGGAGCGGAGATGGCGTTCGAGTGCAGTGTTTCCTGTGTGACTTACGGCTCTGTCTCGTTTGTGTTCATGGCGGCGACGAAGTTGTATGGAACGTAGCCCCTTTGGCCTGTGATGAGCGACTCTGCCATGTACCACTCTGGATCATCTCTGTTAGCAAGCACACGCACATCAACACATTATACGCATGACTTTGTCCCGTCCCGTACCTGTTTACTGTTTGTAATTAGTTGTATCTATTTTTCCTGTACGGTATCTGGCCCTGTGTCTCAGGGTAACTATGACAGGACAAGTTGACAGCTGAATTTCTCCCTTGGAATCAATAAATGTCTGTCTGTCTTTCTACAGTATCTATGAAGGAATGCATATGACTTGCCTTGTTGTACATTCTCTTAAAGATATACATGTACAGTACACACAGTAAAATCCTCAGTGTTACTTACAGTGGTACACGTTCAGAGTTAAAAAATAACACTTATCATTTGACCTATTATCAAAAACAATATTCATATTCATATTGGTGAAGTTACCGTTAGTGCCTATTGAGATTGGCAGATTTAACCCAGGTCTTTTTCATCTCACTCACGTCACTTTGTCTGCTGACCTCACTCATTTAGGTCCTGTAATGTAGTTTCAAATGCACTACATTGCAGGCACTTTTTTGAGAGTGAGAAAAATATGTGACATGTGTGATCTTGGCAGGTTGCCCCAGAAAATGTGCAGATCTCAATAGGCACTAACGGTACATACATCATGAATCATGATACATACATATTAGTCACATTTAATTTGATTAATTAATTTGATAATTTTGATCCTCTCATATTACTGGTATGTCTCCTAAATACATGTTGACATCTTGTATTGATGGAGAAGCAAGTCTTTGCACTTTCAGTACAGTTGTTGGCATAGTGAAGCTTAACACTATCAAATCCTCACTCACTATATTAAAACCCAGGGATTTTACTATGTAGCTAGCCACTAGCCAGCATGGCTCACTCTTACTTGTTAAGGATCTTCAGCTTGTCTCCCTTCACGAAGCCCAGGTCGTCATTGTGGTTTGGGTCATAGTTGTATAAGGCCACCACAAGGTTGTCTGCAGACGGATGTAAGAGGAGTGTATGAATTAAACAGTCGCGAATAGAACAGACACATAAACACACACACACACACATACGCAGACAGACGCACGCACACATACACAGGTGGGTTTGTACCTGGTAGAGGGGATGTGGGAGGGGAGTGTTGTGAAGGCTGTGAGGGGTATGGAATCAGCTGATCTGTGTACTGACGAGAGAGGAAAAAGAAAATTTGTTCTATTTTGTTATTGGTATTTGAGAAAAGAAAATATAATATTTCTGCTACCGTTGTTTCCTTTCACCCAGTCATTTTGTCTGCTGACCTCACTCAGCAATGAAATAAACAGGAAATAAACAAAAATAGAAATGAAACAATTAGCCAGTACCTATGCCCCTCCCAAAAAGCTTTTGGAGGGGCATAGCTACTGGCTAATTCTCAGGAGGCAAGCAGTGATCACCCCATGATGTGCACTGCAATGTAGTTTCAAATGCACTACAATGCAGGCGCTTTTTGAGAGTGAAAAAATAAGAAGACACGTGTGACATGTGTGATCTGGGCAGCTTGCTCCAGGAAATGTGCCAAGCTCAATAGGGAACAACGGTACATAAGATCCCAATGTGACGCCTTCACTTTGTAGGAAGTGTTCATTTCCATTTTGCGATTACAAGAAACTAGGAAACCAGCAGGTAGACATCAAACCTGGCATCTTTCTAAACAACATGTTATATAAATAGCATGTAACACACACACACACACACACACACACACACACACACACACACACACACACACACACACACACACACACACACACTGTACTAGTCACATGTGTTATTCTCCTCTGACTCTGTAGAATGGGCTGTCTAATCCATAGGGAGGAAGTAATGGAACACTGATTCAAAGATTACACTTCCAATTAATTGCTCACACAAAAGAACAACTTCCCCCTGAAATAAATAAGAAAGTAGCCCTGGGAACTAACAGTTCCAGAGTGGTGGAACCAGGAGCCTGTATGTCCTGTTTTGTTTTCCACCTCGAAATAAACTTTAACTTACATAATTTCAAGGGAAGTTGCCTTCCCAGAACCAAGCGTAAACTCCCTGGCTGCAGGCAACCGCAGGTACATAAGCAACTCTGCATCAGCACTCATTGAATGTGTTGCCAATGGAAAATGTATTTTCCTTTTCCTCTTCCAAGTCCATGTCATTCACATTAATTGTCACGCAAACTTTTACTTTTGTGAGATGAATGCATAGATACATACATATCATGGCTGTAGAAACCTTCTATCTCCATATTTCATCTTTTATGATTTCTCATAAATTAATGTCCTGTTGTTTACTTCGTTGTAGGACAATGTCGCACAAGAGTAGAAATGACATCTGTCCATGGGTTTTATAACTGTTTTGGACATACAAGTTTTCCGATATACAGTACATGTATCGATAGGCCATAGTTTGAACACGTGGAAAAGCACCCCTATATCCACAGACAAACACTTACTGGATTGCAGGTCTGAGGTGGTATGGGACAGTTGCATTCGTCACAAACTTCATCTAAGTTCTCGATCCAGTCATCGTTTTCTGAATAGTCCGAACTGCAGTTACAGCCCATCTTTGCTGAAACGTTAAACATTCAAGTTAATGTCATGAATGAAATGAAACGCTTATTTAGTTCTCAACCTCAGGTTCGGGAGTCGGGACCCCCAGGGGGGTCCCCAAATTATTTTGGGGGGTCCCTAGCTCTGGTCCAGAGAACTCCACTAACACTATGGACCAGAGCTAGGGGGTCCCCAGATGATTAACTTAATGTGCAACATTGTTTTCTCCCTCAAGAAGTGTACAGAGGATATCTGCACATTTCTAAAGTGAAAATTTAAGGACTACCTCTAAAATGACAAATTAAACCTTGGTCAAAATGTCAAATATTAGAGGCAGAAATTCTGAAAATAGCTGATCTACATGCTCATGTTTTGAGCATGTAGATCTGCTATTTTCACAATAGAACCAGTTTATACAAAATGTAATGCCTCCACTCTTAGTGCTTGTCAGGGTAGACAGTGCAGAGTAGATGCTGCACAGTGGACTGTGGTGGTAATATTAACCACTAAATCTTTCATAATTTCCTAGTTTTTATACAGTATTTCTAAAATGTTCACATTTCTTAAAATATTTTCCAAATTGGCATTGTAAAGCTTGGAGATTGGCTATTTATAGATCAGCTCCTTGTAGATCGGCTAATTAGTTGTGAAGTAGAAAATAAAATAGGGCTTAAGCGGTTAACATATTGTATGGGATTGTGTGGGACTTTGCTCAACATCGAATTAGTTAATGATATTTCCTTTTTACTTTTGCAGCCGTTGCAGGCTTTAAACCTATACTGTATCTACAGTATTGTTGTTTGTTGCTGGTACTGTCTTACCAGCTACAACAACACATGAGAGATTTGATATACATGAAATTGTAAACCTGGTTGGTTTTTACTCTAGTGGTTTTGAACCAGTCCTGGACCACCATTGACACTTCCATTGCACCAAAAGCTCAAAAATAAAAAATACAAAAATAAATTAGATGAAAGAATATACGGTTGTGCTCAAAATTATTCAACCTCCTCCGCTCTGGAAAATCTGGTTTATTGGCTAAATTCACGAACTGACAACTGAATGAAATAAATAAATCATAGAAGAACAATGTAAATAGCTCAAAAGTAACATTTGTTGTGTTTTTTTTTTTCAAATGCAATGCTAAATGCCACTTTCAACGCCACTTTCACTTTCACTCTTAATTACACCTGAAAACATCTGTAATCAACTGCAATCGACTAATCAACTGTTTGTTGACTTGTTGACTCTGATTAGAGCAGTTAGAAACATGGCTACGTTTAAGGAATGGTCAGAAAAGTTCAGAGAAGAGATTATTGCTTTGTAAAGAGGGGGTTGAATAATTTCGAGCACAACTGTAGAATAGAAAAAAATAAGAAAAAAGTCTGATAACAAGACACAAAGGCAAATACTGTAGACAAAAATATAAATAAATTAGGCAGAATATCACCATGTTTTGTCTTGTTAGAGTAGAGACAACATTTGGCAAGAAGAGATGTTTAGGTCAGACTGTCGGTCAGGTAACCAACCGAAATGTCATATTTGAACCTGTACATTCCAAATCTTTGATACCATGATGACAAAACAACTGAGTTACCTGACCGAAATATTATTCAACATTCAACCTTATACTTGAGAATTGCTCTCTATATAACTGACATACAATTCCACTCACTGAATAAAATAGGAATTATACCAAATGTTTTCTAGAATGATAATTATCTTTTGGACATGTGAACTTTGCCACACGCTAACTTGAAAACCTTGAAAGGCTTGAAAACCAACTTTATCCTTCGGTCCATTCATTCTTATGCTATAAGACGGCCATTTTGGATCCCATGGGGACCAGGAAGAATCCAGTTTCTATTGTTTTACGTTCATTCTTATGAGACATTTTTCAACAAATAAAGTTAAAAGTTTCGAATTTACACAACGAGATCCTTACAGTAACAACCCATTTATTAGATTATTAGAAGACGTACTTCCAGGATAAAATGTTTTAAGTTGATGTCACCAAAGGTTTATGTCACTTAAGGCCTCAGGCTCAGTTGAAAACTAACAGAAAACTCACCCTAAGGCCATCACATTTAAATGATCAATGTGTAAACACCAGGGGGGAAAAAAAAAAAAAAATTGTGTTTTTACTTCTCAAATTCACCCTTTGCCAATTCACGCCCGTTGTCCCGCCCCTCTTCACACCCACTGGTTGCTGTGTCTTGGTGGGACACTCGGAGGGACACTCCATCCACTACCATTGTAATTCAGTTGTTTCGTATTGTTATTCTGTGTATTCAATTCTCATTTCAAACTTGGTTTCAGTAAAATGGAGCTGCTCAGTGGCAGTATAGTGACTCAGCATGTTTTTAAATGGTTTTATTTCTCCAAAAATGATGTTTTAGCAAATTCAACATAAAAAAGGCGGAACCAGGGCGGGACAAGGCAGATAGAGCCTGCTGGTTGGTCAGTCAGGGACCAACCAGAAGGCTGACAAACACACAGACCACATCTATGTGAAGACCTAATACAAATAATACACCCTCAGTGTAAGTGTAGCATCGTACCAGGAAAAGCTGTTACCATGTTATTATCTAAGCATGTATATTCTTTAAAGTTGGTTTTGATATACTTTCATTGCTCAAGAACAGCTAAATCAAATCAAACTAAATTAATTATGTTACAAGCTCAGTTATTTTAGTTGCGTCCTGTCCTGTGTCTCGTTTCCACAAAACCAACATTCAAATTTCAAGCTTGCACCATACCTTTATAAATCAAAAATAATATTAATCCTGTATAATCCACATGTACGTGCACAGCCAGTGGTGTAAATTAACTAAGTACATTAACTCAAGTACTGTACTTAAGTACACTTTCAAGGATTTCTAATTTTCAGTACTTTTACTTCTACTCCATACATATCACAGACGGGAGTCTCTCTCCATTCCGACATGTCGCCACTCCGAAATTGACTTCTAATTGTCGGAGTGGCGACACTCCCATAGGGGTTAAGTTTAGGGTTAGGGTTAGAGATAGGGTTAGGGTCGGAATGGAGACATGTCGGAAAGGAGACATGTCGGAGTGGCGGGCCGGGATGTAAACATCACAGACAACTATTGTACTTTTACGCCACAACAATTATACATTCCACATCCACTTCAACAATATACATGTTGGCCTTTTGAAAATAGCCGATCTCACAATTGTGAGCTTGTAGATCTGCTATTTTCAAAAGCCTTTTATACATTTGAAAACTTGAAATGGGACACTCTGCACAATGAGTACTACTACTTTTAGTACTTTAAGTACATTTTGTTGCCAATACTTTTATACTTTAAGTTTTGAATTCCGGTCTTTAACTATTTACTATTTCTATATCGCAGAATTGATACTACGCAAAACATTTGAGTACTTTTCCCACCACCGTGCTCAGCACATGTACTCCATTGCCGTCCATGAAGGAGTTCTGTTCTCAAGCTCGCTAAGCTCCCATTGGTCCAGCTACGCAACAGGGTCAGTGGGCTAATCGCTGTTGCCGTCTGTCCCAAAGGCTCAAACTCATGAGAAAGATCTGGAAAAGTCTGACCCTGCGGAGGCAACCCGCCGCTGTGACGGGACCCCCAGGGACCCCCGGGGTTAGGATGACAGAGTTATATATATAATATATAATATATAACTCTTTGGGGACAAGACAGTGAGGTTTAACTGGCAGTTCATCAAAGAGTTAGACAAACAAAGTCAGCACTTTCCTTTGAGGGGATGCCCTCGTTTTGATGAAGCTGAGGGGTCTTCAATCTTATCTTGGTTCTTCGTGTTTGCATAGCGATGCTGAGTTTTAGACCCCACACACAGAAAATGGGGGTCACCAAAAGAGCTTCCCCTATGATTATCTTGCCCTTTGTAACAGTTTTGTTTGTGTGTGAGTGAGGTATAACTTTGAGAGATTGTTCTATCAAAAAATGCTCTGATGTATGCAAACACAAAACAAGTTCCTTCCGTTGTGGAAGTAGGCTGTAATGATAATGATGATGATGAAATGACAAAGTTAAAAAAACGACCAACGCATTCCGGCTCAAGAGCTTTCATCAAGGTCCAATGACACAGTAATGCTGTCACTGTGTCATAATCATAATCATAATCTAACTCTGAGAAGCACCTGTAGTCGAGTTGAGGCTTTACATTTACTTTAGTTTGACTCGGTTCCACAGATAAATATTGTGAAAATAGATTATCTACAAGCTCACAACGCCTCGCAATGTGAGGCATTGTGAGCTTGTACTGTAGATAGTAAATTATGTCTTATATTATTAGACAATTTGGCCAATGTTTCAAAAAAATGTTTATAGTTTGTTGATTACTTTTGATGCAGCAATGGTCTTTTTTTATTTAACCTTTAGGTATTAAAAAGGTCTAAAAGGACCCCCCAAAAGCATGTGGGGGACCCCCCTTGGGGTCCCGACCCACAGGTTGAGAGCCACTGCTCTAATGAATGCACAAATAAGTAATTGGCCATGCAAACACTAGCATCCATATTTTGGGGTTAAGATTCACTGGAAAAAAGGAGATCTACAAGCTCACAACATGTTGCAAAAATTAGGAAACAATGTGGATAATATGAAGGGTTTGTAACTCTGGATACATACAGTAGCATGCTATCCTTCAGTGTTTGTTGATTTGAAGTATTTATTTTACAGTAGGCTACTTAACCCAGTTACCATGAGCAACACCATCTCGATTTGTTAAGAACACACGTGGCGGAATTTCTTAAACCTAAATAGAGCAAAATGAGTACACTTTTAAGACAACGCCCAAGTGTGGACAGTTTATGAATCTGCAGTGTAATATGGATTTTGAATAAAATATTCTTTATAAAACACAAGAAAAGCAGGTTTGTTTGCTGTGCAGCATACAATATTTGCATACTGGAATGAAAATTCCCTTTATTTGTCACATTTTGATCCAAAATGGCCTTCCGCAGTTTCTGTCTGGCAGAAACCTTGTATCTCCAAGTTTCAAATTTGTATGTTTTTTCGTTAAGCCCTGCCTCATCATACACGACTGTCTCTCAAGACTAGTGAAAATAGCAGATCTACAAGCACACAATGCCTTATGTGCTAATGATAAAAAAAAAAAAAAAAAAAACGGTTTTGGACATACAAGGTTTTCATTTGCTTGCGGAAGAGCGTTGTTGTTTTCTCATCCTGTCATATGCTAGTTTTTATTTAATCCAACGACTGGCCTACTGGGGTCTTGGGTGTGCACACAACTGTCCTTCAAGCTTTTTTATTAAACCATACAGTACCGTAAATAATATGAAACCCCTGCTATGAAAGAGAAAATGTATCTGAGCTTACTATTGTACTCATACTTATGCATATATTATGAATGTACAGTATTTGCCTTGGAAATACATTGGTGATCCATTTTCAGTCGGTGAACAAATGTATATTTATTTAGCAAAAAAAGGAGAAAACCATCTACACACTAAGTTGGGTTCAAAGATTGACTCTTGCTTTAACCAGCATATTTCACACAACAGGAATACCAATCATATCCATCCATACCAACATTATTTGACCAATCACATATTTTTTGTGT
Organism: Nannobrachium achirus; assembly: GCF_963921795.1. Lineage (NCBI taxonomy): Eukaryota > Metazoa > Chordata > Actinopteri > Myctophiformes > Myctophidae > Nannobrachium > Nannobrachium achirus. The sequence goes on along the minus strand of NC_137827.1, from coordinate 15,858,443 downwards.
TTTTGTTTAAAACTCACCTCTTTATAAGAAAGGTCCTCACACTGAAGTTCCAACAGGTTCACTTCTATGGAGCCAGAACACTCTTATCCATGACCAGAACACATTTCGTTTCAGAATATACTAACAATGTCAAAGCATACGCCGTGGGATATTTTCCTTTTAACGCCTGCAGTCTAGTCTAGTCTAGTTATGAAGATGATGATGTGACCTGACTGTCATCATCAGCGTTGATGTGTGCTGCCTGCCTGCGCGCACACACATCAGCGTGGTAGGTTAACTACCCAGAGCACTTCCTGTCGTTGAAAGGTTGAGGCTTGGTGCTTTGCACTTGTCTTCTTCTAACAGGTGCTTAGTATGCAGCTGTGTGTGCGCTAGCATTGTGAACGTTATAGGCTCCACTGTAAATGGGTCAGAGCAGTACTTTTTCCCCGTGATGGGAGAAGAACATGTGTTAGCGTTCCAACGGGGTGTCCTCCTAAAGCAGGGGTATCCAATGTTTTCAGGCCAAGGACCCCTTAGTTGAGAGAGATGAAGCAGGGACCCCCACAACCTTTTCATAGATTCCATAGAGTTTCATCGTTTGACAGCACAATCATCAGTGTATTTTGGATTCATGTAAATTTGTGTTTTCAGATATGTGACCACTTGAACCGTCAATACTTAGTAAACTTGACCTTTCACTCTGTACTTGGTCTGCCCTTTTTACCCTCTACACCAAACCTCTTTGCCGAAAATAGCCGATCTACAAGCTACAAGCTGGACACTGGGGTTCAAGTGCATGCAAATAAAAAAGCTTCTATCACACAAAGATTTGGAGGACCCCCTGTAGTAACTCTGAGGACCCCCTAGGGGTCTCGGACCCCCTGTTGAAGACCCTTGTCCTAAGACAAGTGATTTTCAATCCTTTTCATTTCAAGCATCTCTCCAGTTTATTTTTGAGCGGTGGTTACACCGTCTCCTATACGTGGCCGTGTGTGTATGCGTGTGTGTGTGCGTGTGTGTGTGTGTGTCTGTATGTAGCCTGCAGGCCTGCAGTACCTTTTATGACCACACATGTTAAGGGAGGGGCGCTGTTGTTCAGGCCAGGCCAGACCAGGCACACACACACACACACGCACACACACACACACACACACACACAGGGGGGAAGGGGGGGGGGGGGTAAACCACCGCTCAGTTCACACGGGTGTGATTTTTTTAAGATAGTGTAACAGTGGAGATGGACAGGAAACGGGGAGAGAGAGATGGGGAGAGACATGCAGCAAAGGAACAGGACTCGAACCCTCAGGCTACATTAGAGCCTAGGGACCGTTAGGCCACTAGTGGTCCGGGGCAAGGAGCTCTAGTTTGATAAGATTCATATCTTTGAGACACAAATCTGCACTGTTGAGTTATTTTAACTCTGAGACTGTCCAAATGGACTTGTATGGGTCCGCTTGGTTTATCCATATTTTGTCCATATTTTGTACGCTCTCGGGCTTATAGGCCTGAAACTCCACAAGGACCCCTGAGGGCACCTGCACGGCTACACCTCACGTTGAGAACCACTGTCCTTTACTGAATACCATCTAACTCTGTTGACAGTGACTCAAAGTCACTGTTTCATCATCAGATCACAACACGAAGGTCATGTAAGGTCATATATTACATATCTAACTCAATCATGTCTGACACAGTTTGGTGATCAAAGTTCAAGGACATTGAGGTCATCGTATGAATCAACCACCTACTCTTTACTCACACACCATATATTCTTTGTCCTAAAACCAATTCTGAAAATAGGTTCACAATGCGCCACACCCTGACGGCCCCGGGGTGACAAGCGACCTTGTAGATCTGATATTTATGTCATTTTTGAAAAATAAGTAAATAAAAAATACATACGTTTTGCCTATAATGACATGGGGATTGCAGGTTTATAGTGGTTAATAGGAACAGAGACAGGCCAGTGTCATTTTGTTCATATTCAACCAAAATATGTATTCAAGAGTTCCCTGTAAGCTCAACTATTACCAAACTCATCATGACAGGTACAGTGAAGACTTACACAGCATATTGAGTAAATGACTGATTTGTTTGAGCTCTGTTTACAAAATGCTGCTACTAAAGTGTTCATTTGATTGAATTATTAACATCACACTTCCTGTGCTGTGGTGGTGGTCTACTAACTACTCGGTGCTCTAAAAAGCACCATGCTAAATTTCTCAATGATGTAGGCTGCGGCGTGTCTCTGGTCGCTTTGTAACCTGTGGCTAATTAGGAAATCTTTTGACATACAGTGTCTGCCACAGATTTATATCTTATTTTGTATCTTGTCTCTTGTCTCTCTCTAACAAAGACATAAACCAAGTGGTGATGGTCCCTTGTCACCCATAAGTAGAATCAGTGTTGATGTGTAAGGCTAGATCAATGTCAGAGATATGAATTGGCCTGGTCCACTGGCGTATGGCCCAGGCACCTAGCCTGGTAATCCGGCTTGGCAAGTTTGAGTCGCTATCCCAATGACCTTTGCTGCGTGTCACCCTCCCCTCCCCCCATCTCTCTCTCCCCATTTCCTGTCAACCTATTGTATACCATCAATAAAGGAATAAAAATATATCTTGAAAAAGAGAGATATGAATTCAGAACTCCTGTCGGATAGTTCCTCACATGCACTCATGTCTCCCTGCCAGAACACAACAGAACAGAACACAGCCGAACAGTGCTAACCACAGAGTTTTCTTTTTGCGGTGACACAGACTGCTTCTACAGCGCACGCACTGAGAGGAAGTGGGACCCATCTTCACAGGAAGTGCACAGAAATAGGCGCTTACATTGTTTTCTTTTTTCCGCACTAACAATATCTTGCATGTGACCACTTAACCACTTAGCACTTATGTTAACTATTTTTCCATTAAACAAGAACGTGCAGTATAGGACTACTTGAGAAGCACATACTGTATAACCAGGACACATACAGGTATAACCATGAAAAAAATAAAGTGGTTCCAGTTTCAGGTTCCAACATACTGACAGTGAGTGATATTGACACTTCTCAACTAGTCTCGCGTGGCCAGACTGTTGACTCCGCGATTTGCAAATGCTCCCGTCATGCAGTCTGGAATAACGTTAGAAGAATGATGAGTACCCGGTTAAAGCGGAAGTGAAGCCTCCTCCTCACTTCCGTTTCCGTCTCACATTGTGCACATTTATCCTAATATAAATAAAAAATAATTTACGGTAATCATATTTAGCTTGCAGCTTAGCAGAAATGATTTTTTTTCATGAACAGAAATGCCAGTTTCCATTTCTCGCCGTTCAGGAGCTGTAGTTCCAGACTCTATATAGCATTCGGAGATTGTGGAATAGTTGTCTGTCTACGCAAGACTACTACTTCTCAACAGAACACTAATTTAGCTGTGTGCAACATTTGCACACAGCTAAATTAGAATCGTGCACTCAGTGAAAGGCTAATCAGCAGTGAGTCTTGTCCAAATATGGAGTGGATCTGAAATGATAAATTCACACATAAAACATAGTTGTTGTCATTGATCAATGTGACAAATATTTAAGAATTGGGTTCCCTGGCCTACTAGCAGCATGCCATACACAAGAAATGTTAGACATGCAGACTGAGGAATAAAACCACACCCAGTGTGAAGTGAGCGGTGCTATGTATGAGTTAATTTCATTAAGCGTCCAGCAAAGCTTGGCTAATGTGGGATGGAGTGGGACATACATGCAGACATGGGACATAAGTATATGCAGACAACGCCAGATGGAGGAGCAGACAAAATGAGTGATTGCTGATATAAAAACAGCTGTGAGCTATTGTTAGGAAACCCTCATGAGGAGGCGTTCAGGCGCCCCCGGCCTCGGGGGTATTCCTGTTTTCCACTCAGCTATAAGTTTGTCACCAATTCCAGATGTGGTTGGAAATCACATTCTCTTACGCAATCTCATTGAGATACTATCAGCATGCAGAGAACTTTCCAACACCTCCACTGCTTCAAGTGCAGGTGCGGACTGGTTTCAGGCATCATGTGTTGCTTAGAATCTTCAGTTCATTGGTAGCGCCACTCAACCCTGTTTGCACATGATGCAGCAAAACAAAATGTTGCTGAAGTTGTTTCTGATTGAAGCTGTTGTAACCTGTCACAAAATGTGCAGTGAGAAAGAATGGATAACTACTTAAAGGGGAATTTCACTTCTTCAACACACTTCTGGGCAGGCACGTGCACACATACTGTAGACAGACCTTTTATCCTTCTGTAAAAAGTGCCCTCTCACCAGACCATGAATGCAGTTTTTACTATGGTGAAAGAAACGCAAATGCCCTTCTTTCCATGCCATACCTGAATGCAGCATTCAAGAGAATTTGCCTTGTCCAAACTCTCCTGAATTTAATTGAATGCAGTATCTCATGTTCATGCTGTACGCCACATCTCCAGTACTGACTTGATTATGCTGATTTCAGTGTGGTATCGAGGAACGAAAATAGATGACCTCCAAGTTCACAACGTTGTGAGCTTGGAGGTCGGCTATTTTCGGTATTGACACCAAAAGGCCCTTTTAGACATTTCAGCCCCTGCCTCTCATTCTCTGCACGTCCCTGGTTCTGGGGTCATTTTTCACATCTACTCCTGAGCCCTCTGGGTTAGTGTCCAAGTGTCCTTGAGCGAGACACTGGACCTCCTTCAATAGGGGGTCCAGGACCCCTAGGGGGTCCTCAGAGTTACTACAGGGAGTCCACCAAGTCTTTGTGTGATTTTTACCGTAACCACTTCAACCCAGCATTCCTATTCTGAGCAGAACTTTAGGCAAAAATGGCAAGAACACAACGTCTCGCGCTCCGAGGTGTTGTAGGCAATTTTCAGCAAACTCCATAGACTGATATTGTCTTCCTCAATGTCCTTCTCTTACTTTTGTTATATGAGTCTGTTAATATTTTGTCCATACATGAAATAAGTAATTGAAAAGTTAAGGTGTCCCCATTCATAGAACAATCGGTCACCTGTGTCTGACCAAATATCTATTCAAATAGTGAACCAAGCAACATAAAAACTGTCTGGATTTTAAAGCTGCGTGTTCTACCTGGGAGCCGAATCCCTGTCTATGAGCTTCAGGCAGTAGTCAATCAGTAGGTTTCCTACCATGCACACACATATACAGTACATTTCTCAATAGAAAAATATAGACGTACTAGTTATTGTACTAGTAAGACGCCTCAGGGCGACATCTGACCCAGGCCGCGCCAATTCTTGGCCATCTGGCCAGTGATGTATATCGGACCAGTTACCCACATATGGAGATCCGTGTACTGTATGGTACATCCCTTTTATGCCCATACATGGAGATCCCTGTCTGAACCAGCCACACCGATATGGGCTGTCTTCCTTCATATATGGGCATTCCATTATAAAGTCCTGTTAGATATGGGCTTAATATTGATGACATCAGGGATCGCCATAGATTCTGTTGTGGTTCCCATGACACCACAACATACAATCCCTTGTATGCCCATACATGGAGATCCCTATCTGAACCAGCCACACAGATATGGGCCATGTCTTGGCCATCTGGCCAGTGATGTATATCGATGACACCTGGGATCTTCATACAGTATATGGCCATAAAAGGGATTCTTGGGAATACCCATATATGGACTTTTACATAGGTGATGTCACCTGTGATATCACCTGTGATGTCACAGTGATGTGAAACCACAGTGTCAGGCGTGACCTTCAGAGATACACAGATACGTGGACAAGATGTACCGGTTGAGTGGTTCCCCTGACATCACAGTGACATCAGAGCATGATGTCAGAGCGGCAAACCCATAGACTGTAAAAATGTGTTCACGTCTACACGTCCAGACAGACAGATGGACACGGACAAGCTGTGACGTTTCTCATAGTAAACTCTTACCTTCGGTCGCATTTAACATACTCTACCATACCAATTGGTTAGAGAGTTGGTGCCATAGTTTTGAGCTTTTTCTGTTTCGTATGTGTCCATGGAGTTAACATTACCCCCGGGTGTGGTTATAATATGCAAAAGTGTCTTCCCTGTTTATTTTTGGTTTGTTCCTGAAAGCTGAAAGCCTTTTAGCCAAAAGGCCCAAACTAAATACACCACTAAATCATCATCACCTTATTATCATACCACAACAGCTGTGGGCACTGGGCACAGCTAAATCAAGGTGGGTGGTGCTAAGGTGAAAAGCAGGTATGGTATACTTGAATGGGTGTGGCCACGTAAAAACATAATTATAACACTTTATGTACACTTTTTTGAAAAAACTCTTCCTCCTAGTATAATCATAATACCTGATGATCGTGTTTTATTCTAGGGGAAAATATCACGGCACCCCGTCTTTAAAATAACATTTGATTCACTAAAATAAGTTCCAGATTGCTAATACAGTTTGTACTTCAGCTTATGACAGTATCGCATGAAACTTGCTGATCTACAGTTCAAGCACACAACATGAGCTTGTACTGTCTGGAATATAATAGTATAGGCCAGTGGTCCTCAACCTTTTCAGGCCGTGATCCCCAAAATAATCATATTTTAAGTGGGGACCCCCCACCCTGAAGAGCACTAAGAGTTGAGGCATTACATTTTGTATAACGGTTCTATTGTGAAAATAGCAGATCTACATGCTCACAACGCCTCGCAACAGCCTCTAATATTTGATCATTTGACCAATGTATAATTTGTCATTTTAGATGTATTAAAAAATCCTTAAATTGTCACTTTAGACATGTGCAGATAGATACCCTCTATACACTTAAACCTTATGTTGGTTTGTTCACTGTTGAGTGAGAAAACAATGTTTCACATTAAGTTGATCATCTGGGGACCCCCCCAAAATAATTTGGGAACCACTGGTATAGGCAAACTGATAATAAAGAAGGACAGGTTGAAAGTAGTTAATACATGGCATGAGTGGACGGACGGATGAGTGACATCATGCTCTGTTCATCCTGTATAGTGTTACCCAATGCAGAAATGGAAGCTGTTGGAATAAGATCAGACCATCTGCAGGGCAGAGAAACATAAAAAAAAAGCACACACACACACACACACACACACACACACACACACACACACACACACACACACACACACACACACACACACACACACACACACACACACACACACTAAAGAATAAGGCCTTAAGGTGCCAACACAGTGTCTGTCAAATCCTGGCGTTACGATAGCATTCATGACAATGGACCTTTGTGTGATCTAACGTCATCAAGGTTAAGTCCGTCACGTTATGTCCACAGTGGTGGAAAAAAACTAAGTAGGCTGCTCAAATGTTTTACTTAAAGGAGTAGTTCACACCCCAAAATGACTTTTTTTATATTGATTACTCAACCCATGGAGACTTGAGTAAGATAATATTTTTAGTTTTTTTGTCGCATTCCTAAGACAAACATTTGATTACAATAAATGTAACCCCATTGATTCCGGATGGGGACCCGAATGCATTTGTTCGGGTCCCCATCCGGAATGGCGTGAGTAATCAATTGAAAGTTTTTCATTTTGGGGGTGAACTACTCCTTTCAGTAAAAGTATCATTACTGCAAAGTAGTAAGTAAAAGTCTGGAATTCGAAAGGTACTTAAAAAAAAGTATGTGAAAAAAGCACAAAAGTGTTGGCATTAAAGTGTACTTAAAGTATCATTATGCAGAATGATTCAAGTTTTCAAATCGTTTGAAAATGGTAGATCTACAAGCTTGCGTGCGTGTGTGCGTGCGCATTTGTGTGTGTGTTTTGATTTACTATCAACACGGGGACCAAGAATACAGGATGCTGTAGCTGAGCGCTTAGAGAGGCCGTCTGAGAATTGGAAGGTCGCCGGTTCGCCCCCCCGCCACCTCACCCTGTATGTGTCGAAGTGTCGCTGAGCAAGGCACTTAACCCTAAAAGCTCCCCCTGAGAGCGCTCATCACGAAGGCCTGTCAAAATGGACTCTTGGGGGGGACATTGTTCAGGTCCCCTGGGGGTCCCAGCATCATTTTCATGGCTAAGACAGGTTTTTAGAGCTAAGGTTTCAGTTAGTTACGGAGATCCAGGTTGGGGTCAGGGTTAGGATTAGCCATTTATGTAAGTGTTAGGTGTGGGGTTGCGTTTAGACTCTAAAGAGTTATAGGATAGTTATAGGATTAGGTTTAGGTTAGGTTAGGGTTATGATTAGGTTTAACCGCTTGATACCTAGTGTGTCCTCCTTATTCCGGGTATGTCATAAAAGGTGAACAAACTGGGAACATTTCAGAGCTACAAGCTCAGGGTAAACTGTTGTGCCCCTTCTACATAAACTTACAAGGAGTCCTTAAGACTTTTTTTATTTTAGTTTAACATGCGCATGCTGCACTGTATGATATACAGCACTGACAAAGATCTTATGACCGAACTTTCGCTGCTCTGTGTGTGTGTGTGTGTGTGTGTGTGTGTGTGTGTGTGTGTGTGTGTGTCTGTGTGTCTGTGTGTCTGTGTGAGTGTGTGATAATGACTGCACTATGCTGCATATTTGGTTTCTTGCTCAGCCAGTTGCGTCCGGTAACAATGAAACAATGTCGGTGTGAATCCCTGCAGGGTGACGCTCGTATATGTTTATGAATGTCTTCGCTGTCGGGCAGAAGACATACAAGGTTTCCACCGCGACAGCGACAATGTGTGATGTCAATGACGGGGGAACCATTGAAGCAGGTGAACTCAGCAGCCAGGATGTATCAATGGTATAGAATACACGGCACGCACTGTAGGTGACTGGGGTCATTAACCCCTGATACGCTGTATGGAAAGTTTTAAGCAGGTGTGTAGACCAGTGGTTTTCAACCTTTTTCTTTTGAGCCAAAGACCACCATTTGATTTGATTTAGCCTCTCACAATTCCATGCTGTATTCATGTGGTACCATAGTAGAGATAACAGGCAAATGTTGATCAAAATATCAATTCATCTACATCCCCTAATTGTCTCTTCTTGTAGATTAAGTAATGCGCATAAAATGATGTTTCATTTTACAATCTCGAGTTAAAGATCTATAAGGGTCCATTTGGTTACCAACTCTCCATTAGCTGGGGACCACCTGGAACCCCCTCAAGGACCATTGCTGGTCCCCAAACCAATGGTTGAGAACCACTGGCATAGACAATAACGAACAGAATAGCTTCATTTTGAGTACAAATATTTAATAATCAACATTTTTTACAGACGTGTTAATTAAAAAAACATAATCCAATTAAGGACATTGTGGTGCTTGTGCAACAGCGTGGAGGAGGGGGGAAAAGTGGTGAAATAGCGTTTAAATAGTTCAGTGTCATTTGATGTTATTCACTTGCTGTCAAAATAGATCACCTGGTGCCATGGCATTGGTCCGAAGGTTCATTAGTCCGAATTTGTTAAGAATACTATGCCTAACTCTAACCCTAACCTTAACCTCAGTAACCCTAACTAAATTCAGACTAATGAACCTTTGGACTTATGAACCTTCGGACTTATGGGCAGTCCCCGATCACCCATGGTCTTGTCTGTTTTCTCATTCTACACAACTATAAGGACCCCTAGTTTCATGCATTAGGCCACAGACCCCCGGCCCATTTAGTGCTAATTCTATCTCTGAGGACCCCAATCTACACTGTAAACTAGAACCAAATGGACCATTTGGTTCTATTTGTACAGTCCCAGAGTTACAGACCTGCAATGGTCCATTTGGTTTGTAGGCCTACTATATTTAGCATGGTGAGTCGAGAGAGAGATAGATACAGGTCTGGGGTTAGGGTTCTAACCCTAACCCTCAATGCGGGGACCCCCATGGGTCCTTGAGGGGGTTCCAGAGGTCCCCATTCAAGGACCCATGGGGGTCCCCGCGTTGAGAACCACTGAAATATCCCTAGCCATTGGTAACACTAAAGGCCCATTCCCACTGGGCCAGATAACTGATAAAAAAATCTCTTTCTCCAGATATTTTTCCATTCAATGTGGATGGTAGATAGTGATACAGATAAAAAAAATATCTGCCACAGATAAAAGTATCTGTGGCAAATATCTGTGGTAGATATTTTTTTTTATCTGTATCTACCATCCACTTTGAATGGAAAAATATCTGGAGAAAGAGATTTTTTTTTATCTGTTATCTGGCCCATTGGGAATGGGCCTTTACACATTGGTGTTTGTATACTTATCCCCATATTCTAACTTTCTGTTTTTTTTGTTTGTTTTTTTCCCCAAAAGATGTATGCCCTATTTGATCACTCAAAAGCATCAAAAGTAAGAGATCTGCCACTTTTGCTATTTTTAATTTGAATCCTGAAAAATCCCACCCAACAGAGACAATATTATTAATATACATACATAATCTTAATGTACAATGTAATATGGCTACAGAAATACCAAGTACTTGATGACATTACTTGAAAGTGCTCATTTAAGTATAATAGTATGTTTACTGATGGAGACTTTGTCGTTTGTTACACCCATTTAGCGGAAAGATGCTTTAGTTTAGAGGAAAACCACTATCGCTGCTGGTGTGAATTCCTTGAAAATCAGTCTACCTACTGTATTAACAAAAAAACAAAAACAAACAGCTTTACCAATATTATGCAACACAATACAAAGGGTTTTATCAGTCTACATTCCGTGGAATATGTGGCTCAGTGGCATGCGGACACTGTGATGGAAATCATGGTGCACTTCTGTCATTGCAGCAATGACCCTACGGGGGTTTGCTGTTATTTTTGGTCAGCAAAGGAGAGGTGTGAGAATGCTCACTTCCTTTGAGACTGCCGTTTGGCACTGTTCCAGACCAGGCCACACCACACACCAACACGGGAGGGAAAAGAATGCCGAACACTTTGTTCTGACCTCTCAGTCAATAAGGTCTGGAACACTCTTTCTGATGTCGAGTTTTATCAGGACCGTGTTACGTTATGCTCTCTCTCAGTCTCAGTCTGTTGGCAGTCATATTTCTGTGCAGGGAACATTCGGCTTCCCCAGGAAAGGGTGATGCGTTGTCTTAAATGCTGTACAACAGGGGTTTTCAAAGTGGGTGACGGGGCACCTTGGGTTGCCGCGATGGCAGTCCAGGGGTGCTGCGAGATAATTTGATAACATTTGGAATTTATTTGGACACTTACATTTTTTTTAGTATCATTTTAAACTTGAAGTACAAAGTTATTTTCAGTCAGTTCTAAACAAAATGGCTATTATCTCAACGTTTTCCTCGCAACATAATCACTAAAATATCGTCATTGTCGGGCAGAAACCTTGTATCTCCAAGTTTCAGATGTGTACGTCTTTTGGTAAAGCAAAGCCCTGCTTCATCATACAAGACTGTCGCACAAAACTAGTGAAAACAGCCGATCTACAAGCACATTTGTGTGCTTGTAGATCGGCTGTTTTCACTAGTTTAGTACATTTTATAGATGATAAATACAAAACGAACGGTTTTGGACATACAAGGTGCTGGGAGTGAAAATTATAATGTAGGGGTGCCTCGGATTAAAGAAATATTTGTGGGGTGCCCTGAGACAAAAAGGTTTGGGAACCCCTGCTGTACAACACTCTATTCTTCAGTGTTGTACAATGCCTGGGCACAACAACCTTTTTTTGGAGCTGTGTGGAACACAAGCTCCCTATACGTGGCCGTGTGTGTAGGTATGTGGGTGGGTATGTGGGTATGTGGGTGGGTCTGTGGGTCTGTATGTAGCCTGTATGTAGTAACCCTGGGTGACCAGAGAGGTGCTGTTGAGTCTAGCCTGCCCTGAGCATCAACTGCAATACACACACACACACACACACACACACACACACACACACACACACACACACACACACACACACAGCTCCACTTCGAACAGAGGTTCGATTTTTTTTTTTTCTTACAGCAAATGCCCTTAATGCTGTGGGGGATACAACAGTATTGAACCCATATCTATGATAAGTGCAAACTTATATATCCACCAAATTGGTAATAAAAGCCTGGGTTTCCGAGGCTACCAAATTGGTAACCGGAACAGAGGGCCCCTGAGAACTCTGGGCACTTTTTAAAAAACATATTTCATCTACATTTATTTTCCAAATATTCTATATAACTATTGTTTTTATGACATTTAGGCCCCAATATCTTTCTGCAAACTTGTTACAAAACCTGTGATAGCCAGTCATTTTGTGGATAAACAAGAAGTTTGAAAGGTAAATTAAGTCTGATAATGAATGAATGATGTAACGTGCATGTTAAAATCATGTGTACTTACAACCAGTTTCCAAAACATACATGTATTCTTTTTTTCTTTTCTTTTTACATTTTTGGGGGGAAATGCCAATTTAACATTGAGGTGTCCAGACTGTCCACAAGGTTTAGGTGCCCACTGGACCTGTATACTTGCGTATCCCACCAATCGCTAGGTACACTAAATCACACTCTGGCTTGAGTGTAAAAATAACAGACAATACCTGAGCACTTATGGTTCAACATAGGATCAGTAGAAAAGACCCTCTGGGTTCTGTGTGCGTGCGTGCGTGCGCGCGCGTGCGTGCGTGTGTGTTTGTGTGTGTGTGTGTGTGTGTGTGTGTGTGTGTGCGTGCGGGGCGTGTGTATTGTGTATGCACTCATGCTCGCTCAGACATGGCTCAGCGCGGCAGAGCTTCTGTCGGCAGAGCTTCTGTCCTTGAACAAGGTCTCACGTCAGGAGTTCTGGCAAAGCGCTCTTCTCTCCATCGTCCAGACCAAAGCTGACATGGAAATACCACACCGTTAGCCCACCAAGACACACAGAGGTGTCGGACATATTCATAAATCGACATCCTCTGACTGGCGTCCGTGGTGCTCCTCAGGGGTGTCGCACCAAATTCTGGGCTCTGGGTGCAAGGATTCACTGCGGGCCCCCCATGAATGTTCTTCATAGGGGGGGTTTAACCCATTTAGACTGGGAACGCATCATTACACATTATTTTGTGCTTTAGCTATTGAAAAATAGCAGATATACAAGCTCAAAGCGCGGCACCAAGTGCCGTGCTGCGAGCTTGTAGATCAGCTATTTTTTTAAATCGTGAAAATTTGTGCAAGTCTTTGAATATTTCAAATCCTTCTAAGGTTCTTTGAAAAACCTATGTTTCTATGTCAGTGGTGCTCAAACCTTTTCATGTGAAGGACCCCCAAAATGATATGTATTTGGCCACGGACCCCCATCTCAAAATATTTAGTTCCAGGGACCCCCCAGAAGCAAAATTTTAGTTACAAATGTTTGCTAAAAAATACATACTGTATATTCAAAGATTTGCACACGTTTACACGACTTTTCAAAAATGGCAGATCTGCAAGCTCTGTGAGCTTGTATATCTGCTATTTTTCAATAGCTAAAGTATAAAATAATGAAGGCCCCTCCACCTTGGGCCCTAGTAACCAAGTCCCACTTTTCTCCCCCTGGTGCTCCTAACACAGCGAGAAGCGCCGGGAGTTGATGTTCATCTTGGTGAGGCCCAGGTGTTTGAGAGGCGTGGACAGCGCGAAGGCGGCCTTCATGGGGATGTCGCAGAGCAGGTCGGACTCCTCACCGCACTCCTCCAGCTCGTAGGTGGCGTCGTCCAACATCTCCTTGTGGCGGTGGCACACCTGCTCCACCTTGATCCGGTGGATCTCGGTGCGCAGGCGGATCAGCTGGCGCGCCAGACGGTTGTCCTGCATCTGCATCTCCCTCTGGGGACAGAATCAGACAAGGTAAATGAATGATAAATACTCGTGTCCAGGCACGTGCACATATAGACATCAAAGGGGGCTTGAGCCCCTGCCCTTTTATCCGTCTGTAAACAGTGCCCTCTCCAGACCATGAATGCAGTTTTTATTATGGTGAAACAAATGCCAATGCCTCCTTTCCATGCCACACCTTATGAAGGCAGTATTCGAGAGAATTGCCTTGTCCAAACTCTCCTGAACTTGAATGCAGCATCTTATGTTGAAAGAATTGCCCTCTCTGTGTAGAAATCCATGCCGTTACGGCCACATCTCCAGTATTGACTTGATTATACTTAGTTCAGTGTGCTATCAAGTACTGAAAATAGCCAACCTCAAAGCGCGACGTGTTGTGAGCTTGGAGGTCTGCTCTATCATTCTCTGCACGTCTCTGCTTGTGTCACTGTCACCTTTAGTGTAGTATCTCGAGAACAGACTTTTGTGTGGTTGGGCTACGGGCCAAGTATATACCTGAAAATCACTCTCTGTAATTAACTGACCATATTAAGAGCAGTGCTTTAACTCGTCCTAACTATTATGAGTGGTGATTTAATTCATCTCAACAACTAGGAGAGGTGACTGGCCTAGTGGTCCAGGCGCATAGGCCTACCACATACTGTAGGCGTTGATGCCCGACAGCGCGTCGCTGGTTTCGATTCCCGATCACGACGTCCTTGCTGCATGTCACTACCCATCTCTCTCTCCCCCTTTTCTGTCTACCTACTGTACTATCAATAAAGGCAAAAAAAAGCCCCAAAAATATCTTTAAAAAAATAGTGACTCATCCCAACTATTGCCCCCAAATATTCACTCCCCCTGGGGGTCCACGGACCCAACTTAAAGAACCGCTGCATAACTGTTAATTGTACATGTCATTTATTTTAATATTACTTATTATTTTATTTTATGAAAGACAATACAACAACAAGACGTAACAAGACCATACAAAAAGTACAAAAAGTTACAAAAAGCTAGGAGTAATTACTTGAAAAGTACTTGGAATAGTCATACAAAAGTTATACAATATATGAATATAAAGCTTAAACTTTGTACATGTAATTTTGATGCTGTTGCATGGGGTGACGTAGCCTCTATTCTTATCTTGTCTTTGTCTTGTCTTTATTTTTTATTTTTTTGTCATGTTGAAATGGCTGACGTTTCTATTGCAGTAGGTCAGACATGCACATTAAGAACAGTGTATACTTATTCAATGGGTGTCATTGTGTGTTTAGGATGTGGGTAGTAATGAGGTAAGTCATGCATACTCTGTCAACCAGGCATTCATGCACAGGCTAGCAGTGTGCATAACTGCACATCGGTGAGTGACTGGCTGACTCACCAGCATCTGCAGGCATCTCAGGATACATAGTAAACATAGTAGGTACTCCTCTAGTCTTCTAGTCAACACCAGAGCATGTGCACAGTAAGTGTCTGTGTTCATTTGACTCTGACAGTGCACAAATGGAACAAAATGTTCCACCTTTACACTCTCAAAATTAGAAATTGATACAGTTGCGCATAAGATTTGACTGAGAGCAATGGGAATTATGAATCACGTATGTTCCGAAAAATGTATCAAAAAGTATTAGGCTGCAGACACCCATTTGAAAATATGTTGTACCATGGAGGCCCTTAAGAGACTGTTGCAATATTTTAATGAAATAGATAGATAGATAGTGTTAGGATGAATTATTATACATAATTCTATGTTTGTGTTTGAGTCTCATATGACCATATAAGATATATATATGAACTGAACGTACAGTATGAGACCACATTTTGGTCGGATACTGTAGGGTCAGGCTAAAGATTGCAGGTCATAATAACTTTAGACTATGAAATCATGATATACTGTATAAGTCACGAGTGGTGGAAAATAACCAGCACTACGTGGCACTTTCTTCCTGTTATTTCCTTGTTATGATATAGGAACAAATCAATGAGTTCCTACTACTTCCTTGTTTTGATTTGGGAACAAATGAATGAGTTCCACGCTTCTTACTGTCATAAACTGTATGTCTTTATATACATGTTAAACTTCCATTTTGGAAAAGAGAGAATCCTCTGTCCTGCCGTTAGGGTGGGGAGAGATTTATCAAGCATACCACTAGGATGATATGCGCACTGTTTTGTCTTCTTTGTCTGCTCTCTCAAGAATACAGCAATCTAAAGAAATATAGTCCTTTGGCTCTTTGTCTTATTTTCTCTATGGATTTAGAGATCCATAATTTATTTATTAAGTGGTCCTTCTCGAGTGGAAAAGCTGCGGTGCGTTTGACCAGCCAGCGGGGATTTGAGACCGGTACTGTACGGTCCCTCTCTCACCAGGGCTGGTCAAAGCGCTCCGACACGCTTTAAAATTACCAGCCAGATTTTATCTCTACATTGCTGTATTTTCAGACAAAGGAATCTTATTTGACAACAGTGTTATGAGTTTTCGATTAATGTGGAACCGCGTGGACCCCCAGGAGCAGCGGACCGTGTTGGACCGTCTTCCTTGAGGTTGGATACTCCCCCGGTCCTGGGCTGCATCTGGGATTTCCACGCTCGGCAAATTCCTAAGTGATTAAGATAAGTACATATTTACTAAGTCCCCGTAACGTGTCGTGTCTGTTGAATTTTGAATTAACGATGTTAATGTTAGGATAATTGATATGATTTGTGAATGATGTTCTCCCTCCGTCTGGAGGAGTCCTAAGCTCCTAATAATGTTTTGGTTTGACACGCGTCGTAAATTAAACCCTTATCTATAGATACAGATGGTCGTAAAATTCTTTGTTTCATCTTACAACGTTTCAAGGTGGTGATCAACACCTTAAATCTATTTTTATCTATTTCTCTCCGGTTTTGGTCTCCCTCTCTCGTCGTGATGAGGAGACAGTACTGATTTTCAGACTTTAACTTTTTTCGGTACAGTTGTTTTTGTTTGTCTGGACCCTATGAAGGGTCATTATTTGTTTGTCCTCCGCAAGTGTCTGTTAGATCAAGCGGAATGTCCTCCGCAAGTTCAGTGTCTGTTAGATCAAGTTGCGGAATGTTTTGGAACA
Source organism: Nannobrachium achirus (assembly GCF_963921795.1). Classification (NCBI taxonomy): domain Eukaryota; kingdom Metazoa; phylum Chordata; class Actinopteri; order Myctophiformes; family Myctophidae; genus Nannobrachium; species Nannobrachium achirus. Next base: position 15,841,672 of record NC_137827.1, on the reverse strand, counting down.
GCGACTCAGGCAGTCGGCTGTTTATGTTATTTGTAACTGTATCGATTAATCTGTGTTTATTTGGGTCTCTCAGTTTCATGGCTTTGCGCCAAGCCATTTGGAAATTGAGAAACAACATTTTATCTTTAAGACTATGTTACTGACCAGTTCTGTTTTCTGTAATATTAAATATTTTTAAGACGTTTTAAAATGTCTCTGAGAAATTAAAGTTAAGATTTAAGACTAAGAATAACTAACTAAAATTATTGATGCCTAAATTCATTTAAACTGTTGTAACGTTAAGATTTAAAACCTCCAGAGGCTTCTGGGTGTGTATTATAGTATAATTTCATTTATATGATGAATGAGTTCTCTGTGAGAATGAGTTTGCCGTAGGCTACTGTATGTGTGAGGGTGTGCACAGGTTTTGGGGAAGTGCGTGTGAGTGGTGTTCTGAGAGAGTGTGCGGGCGTGCATGCCGCCCCCCCCTCCCTCATCTTGTCAACCCCCCCCCCCCCCCAACTCTGTGTCTCTGACCCAGTATGTGAGTGTGTGTGCACTTCTGAGTGCAGCGTATGTGTGCCTGTCTGAGAAACCACCTGGAGCCTTCAAGGTCAGATGGTCTGTGTGTGAGAGAATTGTTTTGGGAACATGTCTTGTTTAGACTTTCCTTTCTCCTATTTTTCGTAAACGTTCTGATTGTTTACTGTCTATGGTATTTTGTTTAATTGTTCTGTTCTCTTACTGTTAAAAACTCCATTACCCATAAATCTCTTGGTTGGGAACGTCATGTCCCTGTTTACCATAACAACCAAATTAGACCCCATCGCTGGGAAGGACACAAGGTCCCTTTCTCGCACCTAGGGCGTATTACTTATCACAGACAGTTTCAAACTGTCCCTATCTCCCCTGTACCCACTGTACTGTACTGTAGTGCATGAATTAAAGATTTAAACAATTTAAATTATTTGATTTAACTTTTATGTCACAACTATAAGTTGTAACAGGAAGGGGAGTGTTTAATATATTTTAATTGTTTAATATATTTTAATTTTGTTTTGATTTTAATTTATTTAATTTGGTTTTTCATTGATTTAAGATTTATTTGAAACTTAATTTGAAATATTTCTGTTTACATGGGCTTGAGACTGGACGGAGAGAGGAATGCAGAGTGTGGGGAAGGAGAATCGGGTCATCATCGAAAACCACCTGACTGATGGGGTGCAGACGAACCACGACCTGAGGCCCGGCCAGACCAGTGCACGAGCCAATCCACCGCAGCGGCACCAGTAAAATGGTGCCTGGTCGGTGAGTTTCTGTTGCACTGTTGAAATACAGCCATGTAGTACAAACGCTACCTGAAGTTCTGAACTAAATTGTTTTGGAAACAGTAAACTGGCCAGGTTTCGTCCCCCGTAGGAAACACCTGAAAGAAGACGCAATCTAAGACCCAGAAGAACCCACAGCTTCTGCATGTCCTCACCGCCGTCTCTCCACTGCCCCACCACCGTCATCATCGTCCCCGTCATCATCACCATCATCGTCGTCATCGTCATCCGATCACTGGACTTATGGACTTTTTTTTAATTAATCTTTTATTACAGGTTTTCATTTTTCATTCTTTATTTTTATCGGTTTACTCAATTTTAATTCTGTCTTCATTTCATCTGTAAAAAACTATGAAATATTTTTATTTGGTGTCAAGTTTCTTTAACTTTAAGGATTTATTACAGTTCTCTTTTGAAAATTTGAATTTCTAAATATTATTAAAGTCTTCATATTATTATTATTATTACCCTGATAAAATGTTTAATATGGAGGTCATATGAACCTCATACAAAAATTAAAAGGATAGATTGTTAGGATGAATTATTATACATAATTCTATGTTTGTGTTTGAGTCTCATATGACCATATAAGATATATATATGAACTGAACGTACAGTATGAGACCACATTTTGGTCGGATACTGTAGGGTCAGGCTAAAGATTGCAGGTCATAATAACTTTAGATTATGAAATCATGATATACTGTATAAGTCACGAGTGGTGGAAAATAACCAGCACTACGTGGCACTTTCTTCCTGTTATTTCCTTGTTATGATATAGGAACAAATCAATGAGTTCCTACTACTTCCTTGTTTTGATTTGGGAACAAATGAATGAGTTCCACGCTTCTTACTGTCATAAACTGTATGTCTTTATATACATGTTAAACTTCCATTTTGGAAAAGAGAGAATTCTCGACCTGACCGCTATGGTTGGGGAGAGAGATTAGAACGCTACCACCAGGATGGCAGCCCACTGCTCTGTCTACCTTGTCTGTCTCTCTTAAATACAGCAATATAAGAAATATAGTCCTTTGGCTCTTTGTCTTATTTTCTCTATGGATTTAGAGATCCATAATTTATTATTAGATAGATAGATAGATAGATAGATACCTTTATTATCCCAAGGTGGAGAAAGTGAAACCTATGATCTGCGATAAAAGAAGGCTAGCGAATGCACAACACATATAAACAGAGCTGCTGCCTTTCCTTTAAACTAATTTTATATATGAGGCTTTTTTGTATACTATTTTAATTGCTTTGAGAAAAAAGGAAATTCTGCTATTATTACTGCAAAAGATTGCTGCTATTTGTTTCAAAAAGCTTTATACCCTGTGTTTACACCCATTGTGTAAACAGAGCTATGTCACATTGTGTCATGATATTATAATGACACAATGTGACATAGCTCTGTTTACACAATGCTGTACTCCATCGGTGTTCCCCATGCATTTTCAACTGTTTTTTATTATATTTTGACACTTGCTTTGACAATGTAAAGTGTTTTCTCATGCCAATAACCCTCCTTTGAAATTGATTGAATTTAATGATTATTGCTCAGATAGTTCTCACAGGGATAATAACTCTGTTAAACTGTTCCTCATTTTGCTGGACCCCCTAACATCACTTTTAGAACCACTGGTGTAGATCAAAAGGTCTATACATTGTATTAAAGTTAAAATAATTCCACCTCTCCCTGATTGTAGCCCGGTTACTCACTCACCAGTTCTTTTCTAAGAAAATCCAGGGCGTCATCAATGGTGTCAAAGCCACAAATGTTGCGTACGACCAATTCTGAGTTCTCGTTTCTTAAAATCACCGGCACGTTGACAGCATCTTTCGCATCCCCAGATCCCGCAGCGGCGTCCCCCTCCGGACAACACTCGACTCCCTTCCACGGTTTGCTCTGGAGACGCTCCTGCCACTCCGCATAGGACGGCCTGCGCGTCTGCAACTTGAGCTTCTCCGTGAGCGCCTTGACGCTGTCCAGATCTTCCGATTCTCCCTCGGAGGTGCTGTCATCTCCTCCGAACTCTTTAAAATCCATCGCGGATAAGTTTTTTTTAATAGTCAAAAGCAAGAAGAACGATCGCTGGTTGCAGCTGCTGCACGCAAACTGTCTTTGTGCGTTCAGTGCGCGTTCTGGACTGGATGGATGAGCGCAGCGGATCCTTAACTTTTATTTATAGGGAGATAAGGAGCAGACTGAGCAGTGACCGCCCATATCTCCAGCTGAGTCAAGGCTGATTTATGCTCCGTGGTATGACGGTGTCTTCTGGAGGGGGCTGAATCTGATTTAAATTACTTTAATGTGCTGCTGCTGGGTAGCTTATTAGCTAAGAATACGTCAATATTTATAATTTATTGCGTGTTTCTATTAGTAGGCCTAATCTAAACTAAATCTGCAATGCAGCCAAGGTGTCAAATTTGTATTGTAGGCTAATAATCTATGTGCAATATTTGCTCTGACAGTCCCTCCTGACTCATGAGAGCTGCAAGCTATAAGGAAAGAAAGAGGAAAGACTAATATAAAGTTTGGTTATATATAACAATATGGGAATAGCCTAAGTAAAGTGAAAGAACGCACAATTGTTGTCTGAGACTGCAAGAGTAGCCTAAATGTTGCCGTACTTTCCATCACTGACTTCGGCAATTGTTTTGAACATTTCCAATAAAGTCACCTTTCTGCTGAATTAACGTAACAGCAGCTGTAACAATTAACTGTAACAGTTTGGCTTGTTCCTGTTAAATAACACAAGTCGTTATATTTGAGTGAAGTACCCATGGGTTCAAAGCGAATTGTGGTCTTAGTTAGTCGATGATTTTACTGTTGCAAATGCTAATAGTCTCATTGTGATCATCACCATCATCCAGTGACTTGTAAATAGACTAAGCCCCCATGCTCCCCCCCCCCTTTTTCTTTGTATTCTGCCTTTTGTATTTGATGTTATGCTTTTGAAACTGATATTATCCTAGATAAAGTACTATGTTCTATCCGTCTGTCTTTCAATGTTATATGAGATACTTAAAGTGTGGTTCCTGTGGAAATAAGCCTCGGCTTTCTAGGATCTCCTTTTAGTTGACCTTGTACCAGTGATTTGTACTGTCATGAAACTGTACTTTTTTTTCTATTGCAAACTTCTAATAAATTCTTCAATCAATCAAAAAAAAAAAACAGTAAACAACAAACTATCAAAATGTACGCGGACCTATTCCCCAATGTTGAGGAAATGCTGCCATCTAGTGGTCCAAGGTCATACAGCAGGCCAGGCACGCTGCAACAAGTGAAACAACTGAATCCAAGCGCTGCAGCGTGCAGAACTGGGCGGGGACGGCTGTGTGTGTGTGTGTGTGTGTGTGTGTGTGTGTGTGTGTGTGTGTGTGTGTGTGTGTGTGTGTGTGTGTGTGTGTGTGTGTGTGTGTGTGTGTGTGTGTGTGTGTGTGTGTGTGTGTGTGTGTGTGCGCGCGCGCGCGCGTCACATCAAGTGATATAGTCTGGTGTCTAGTGCCCTCTAGTGGTGTTTGAGGGTCATTGCATGGTATTGGGTTGTCTATCAAAAATCTCCTAAAAAGAAAACCATCTAGATAACATAGTAGATGTAATTTCCTGTGTTCTGGTGAATTTTGGGAGTTTGATCCCAAATCCAGGAGAAATCCAGTAGATTTGCCAATCCAGGAGACTCCTGGGAAATCCAGGAGCATTGACCACCCTAGGGCCCTGTGAATGTATTTTTTCACCTCATTGGTGTGTGTGTGTGTGTGTGTGTGTGTGTGTGTGTGTGTGTGTGTGTGTGTGTGTGTGTGTGTGTGTGTGTGTGTGTGTGTGTGTGTGTGTGTGTGTGTGTGTGTGTGTGTGTGTGTGTGTGTGTGTGAGAGAGATTGAGTAGTGATTGGGTAGTGATTGAGTGAGTTAGTACCAGCTGGTGTGAGTGGTGCAATTGGCTAACTGCTAGGTGGAATTAGCTGTTGATTGGCTCCTGTGGACTATAAAGATGGCTTCCTCCAGTCTGCAGATGTCTTCCTTCTAACCAGCCTCAACACAATATCAGTGTTTGCCAGTGATTTTAGATTTCTTAGTGTTTTTAGAGTTTCAAGTTCTAGCATGGGTTAGTCTCCAGGTAGGGATGGGTGGCATTTTATGTTTTCCAATTTGAGTTTAGCTGAATTCAGTTAAACATGAAAAAGAGATACCATATACTTTGTCGTAAAATTTTAAATCATGCATGTAACAGGGAGACCTGTCCCCATTCAGGGTTCTGTCTGTGGCCATGCCCCAATTACTCGGGTGTCGTCACTGATTACCTCTTTAAGGCCTGGTGTCCATTCATGCTTTTCTGCTTCAGCAGATCTTTGTGTGCACATGGCTTGTTTGAGCCAGGTAGGTAGGAAACTGCTTGTTTTTTTTTTGCTTTATCACTTTGTGAGTTTGGGCACTACATTTATTCTAGATGAGACTTCAGCCCCCCTATATGCATCAGTGTTGATGACCAAATGTCAAAACGCTGTTTGTTGGCCAAATGTTAATAGCACCATTGCTGCTTCAAAAATATGTAGAGATTGTTTTGTTTGATTAACCCAACTGCCACTTATTTGTAATTGATATTTCTTTTGTTAACCAGATCGGGTTGGAGGTGACTGCGGTCGTGCTGCTTGTGAGGACTCTCTTGGGCCCCTTCTATCCACTGCATGCTGTCTGTTTGTAGCATGCACCTAACCCAGCTTGTTTTGCAGTGTAGCCTATCATATCATTTCCATCACTAGCAATCTAGGGTTGCAATACGTCCCATAGGCAGCCAATGGATCAAAACCTTTTTTATTTATTTATTATTTATATCTATGGAAAGCTTGCCTTATCCTCTTACTATCTGCAAAGTGTTTGTTTCATTAAAAATTCACCGTAGAATTGATAGGATTTATTTTCTGTCAAGAAATTCAGTTCAGGTGATTCTAAGTGCTGGAGTTTGGAAGCGCTTGTGCGAAGTCACTCAGCGGTCCTGTGTACCAGCTGGTTCTAAATGTCACATAGCCTAATGCAGGAGACAGTGGGACATGGTATTATAGAAGACGAGCGCTTCCGAAGTTCAAGACTTCTCAGATTTATTGACAGATAAAACAATTCTACAGTGGATTTTTATGAAACAAACACTTGCAGATAGTAAGAGGATAAGGCAAGCTTTCCATAGAGCTGCAATATTGGTGAGTTTGATATTTAATACAATCAGAAAGCAAAAAAACAAACAAAAAAAAACAAAAACGTTTTGATCCATTGGCTGCCTATGGGAGGTATTGCAACCCTAGATTAATCAGATTATGACAAAAATCTAGTGTTGCAATTTACCCTTTACAATATATTCTGATTAACTGCTTTTAACAGTAATTTCCACCTGGTTGTGCCTTTGGACAAATATGTTTTAATACAGTGTCTGGTCTAAAATAAATGCACGTTTGTCATTTTGAGAAGCACGTCTCTGCTCCCTTTCTTATGAATGTGTTGCAATTCAGTTTGCCAAAAAGTACAGAGGTACAGTTGTACAATAATGCTAAAAGGAAAAATGCCCCCAGTTCATGAAGACCTATAAACATATACAAAGTATTGTACAACGTGGCTACCTTGGCACTTTCTTGGGTGAAATTCCCAAGGTGTCTTAGGTAAATTTACTGGACTGTTACTCTACCATATTTTGTTCTTAATAGCCTAATACATTTTTCACAGAATCACAGTACAGACATGTTTTTAATTCTTGATGTTTGATGCAATAAATACATGAAATGAAAGCGGTTGGATTGAATTTATGTAACTAATTTGTTATCTGAGTCACTATAATGGCTCAAAACAGAATGCAGTTCACAAGTATGGCACTCATCCTATAGCCTAATTGATCATTTGACTTATGCTGCATGCCATGGGTGTAAAGTGGTGTTTTCTCAAATCTAATAGCGAATCAAAGCAGAGGAGCTGTGGTCATAATTCAGCACTATTTAATTGAGGAACTAGTTAAACTTTAAAGTTTCTAAATGTTTTTTAATGGTGTGATGACACTTGTTTTATGCCTATTGTAGCACTTGAGATTCTCATGAATGTAAAGTGCTTTATAAATATAAATGAGATTCTCGTGAATGTAAACTGCTTTATAAATATAAATATAATTGTTAAAGCCCTTTTTTAATGTCTAAAGGTGATAGGCAAAAAAAGACTTCTGGCTGAAACGGCTATAGTTTTGTTCATGTGAAACTAAGAAATTCATATTACTTGGGATAAAATTAAAAATCTGTTTGCTTTCAAGTGTAAATGCAGGTGCAGACTCAGTAAAAGTAAAAATGTTCTAATAGATGGTTTTAAACAATAACCTAGATCTCTGTCAAAATGAACCCTGGCCTGATCATCAGAGGGTGATCTAGTAGATTCAGTCATTCTGTCAGGGGTAGAGGTGTTTGCAGTGGATTTTCATCTTTTGACCTGTCGCCTCTCCTTTTAACTTTAAATATAACCTCCGAATTCCTATTAGTGTGAAAGGCCTGGTGGTGAATGAGTAAAGCAGTTGCCTCACAACCCGAAGGTTGAGGGTTTGAATCTTGGTGCTGGTAAATCTTCATTTTCTGTGTTTTTAGCTCCCTCCTCATGCCCTCTTTTAGCCCCGGTGGAAGAGGGAGGAGTTTGGAAGTGACACACCTTCAGGGGGAGGAGCTTCAGAAATATATATTGAAAGCACATTTTTTTTTCAATATTTTCTTTATATTGATGTTTTTTTCCGTATGTTAGTGATTTTCCCATTATCAGTTTTTTTTTTTTTTTCTTTTTTCGAGATCTTTGAGTTGCACTGAAATGCACTTTCATTTTGATTTATTAGCTACCATATTGCAGTTGTTTTGAGGTTTGAGTATTGTCAGTTTTGTTTGGGGTTTGAACCTGTGACCTTTGGTTTATGAATCTTGGATTTAACCTTTGAGCCACGCTGGCATGGAAAGTATTTCGGCGGATGTTATACTTATACCCAACTTTTAGAATTTAGATGGACAGCGAAAACAAGTTGTTTAGTGGTTTGAGTTTTTTTAGTTTAGTTTGGGGTTTGATCCTGCAACCTTTGGTATATGAATCTTGGATTTAACCATTGAGCCACACTGGCATGGATAGTATTTTGGCGAATGTTATACTTGTACCCAACTTTTAGAATTTAGATGGACAATGAAAACATCCTGCAGGACCGTATTGAGGTTGGACTATAGTCAGTTTTGTTTGGGGTTTGAACCTTGGACCTTTGGTTTATGAATCTTGGATTTAACCATTGAGCCACACTGGCATAGATAGTATTTCGGCGGATGTTATACTTGTACCCAACTTTTAGAATTTAGATGGACAGCGAAAACATCCTGCAGGGGATTCGAACCCTTGACCTTCCATTCTTCAAACCTGAACTCATCTCTTGTGCCACAGGGACATGGTATTTAGCTCTAGAGAACATAATACTAAACCCACCATTTAGAATTTAGCCTGTATTTGTCTCTTAAGCCAAGCTGACACGTAAGATGAAACAGAGAACATAATACTTGATCTACTTTTGAGAATTTAGATGGACAGTGAAAATGTTCCTCACAAGCTTTGAACTCTGAACTTACAGTTTACTAACATTGCATTTAATTATTGCACCACCCTGGCATGGCAGGTGATATTGAGAAAAGAAAAGAGGAGCACTCGTCAAAGAGTAGTACAATATACTCGTCTCGGGTGCACAGTTCGGGCAAACAATGAACTGTCTTAGAACAAGGACACCAACACTCACTTTAGAACAAATTCTTCATGTTTACTGAAGGTTTCGTGAAATCTGATTTGGAAATCAATGAGATGTTTTGTCAATTATTTAAGACACAATACAATAAAAATAAAACTTGCATTTTTATTGGGTGTCGGCACGAAAAGAGATTGTAGATCTGCTATGTTTAAAAATTTTGAGGAACATTTACATATTAAGTAAAGCAATTATTTATTAATCATCTGTATTGTTTTTTTCCCCATTACCATAGTGTTTTTCCCCATTATCAGTTTGATATATTAGTTTTGTTATTGAGGGTTTTGAGTTTCATTGTAGTACACTTTCAGCTTGATATTTTAGTTATTTTGTAATATCAGACATTCTTCAGCGCATATGTTATTTTTCCCATCACCAGTTTGATAGATCAGTTTTTGGTTGAGGCGTTTGAGTTTCATTGTAGTGCACTTTCAGGTTGATTTATTAGCTATCTAAGTTGTTTTTGTGGTTTGAGATATTTCAGTTTTGGTTGAGGTTTGAACCTAGGACCTTTGATTTATGAACCTTGTGTTTAACCTTTGAGCCACACTGGCATAGATGGAATAAGGGCAAATGTAATACTTAACCCAACCTTTAAGAATTTAGATGGAAAATATCCAGAGGTAAATTTGAATCCTTCACCTTTGGTTATTAAACCTGTCATTTCATCTCTTGAGCCACAAAGACCTGGAAGTTAACTCTACTCAACCTACAATTTAGAATTTAGATGGACTGTGAAAATGTTCCTGCAAGCCAACAGTGTGCATTCCTGTGCCCAGAGCCCCTGTGACAGCACTAACAACCCCTCATCACACCTGAACACAAGTAAGGGCCTCCTGAATATCCTGAGAGGTTTAGGGTAGTATAACCTTCCAGGCTCACCTTCGCGCGAAGTGACGTGTGGTGAGCTGGTAGATAGGCTATTTTACACTAGTTTGGGTCCCGGGCAAATGTCTAAATTCCTCAGAGGCTAAAATGTTTGGGAACCACACCACAGAGGCCAAATTAAGTAGGCCTCCTGGGTAGCTCAGTCGGTAGAACTCTCGCCTTTGTACCGCAAGGTCATGGGTTCGATTCTGGGCACCCATGCGGCAAGTACTGGGAGCTGATAGTAGGTGTGGCGCTCCACCTCAGCAGTCGATCTCCCAGGGGTCTAGCGCATTGTAACGGGGACAGACTCCCGCATGTTACCGGCTGATACTGACAATAAGCCACTCCCGACCTACTTGTCCCCTGCTTTAAGGAGGATGTGAGGAGTTACACTAGGGGTTTGTCATGATTCTGAATCCATTGCAAGCATTTGTTTTGCACCAAAAACTTTCCTTGGGCTAAAAATGGCCTAACAAAACAATGGTTTAGTGGGCATGTTGTAGGACAATTTTTAGCCCAAGGAATGTTTTTTTTTGTGCAAAACAAATGCTTGCAATGGATTCAGAATCATGACAATTGTAAGAGTATTTCTCCAATGCAGAATACTTGAGTACAAAATGTGAGTACGTTTTCGCCCTGTGGAGCGGCCAGGGGCGTCACAAGGGAGGGAAAGTGGGACTGAGTTAGGGCCCAAGGTGGTGGAGGGGCCTTAATTATTTTATACTTTAGCTATTGAAAAATAGCAGATCTACAAGCTCGCAGTGCAGCACCGAGTGCCGCGCTACGAGGTTGTAGATCTGCCATTTTTGAAAAGTCATGACAATGTATGCAAATCTTTGAATATGTGTTTTTTAAGCGAACATATGTAACTCAAATTTACGGTAGCTTCTGAAGGGGTCCCTGGAAGTTTGGAACTAAATATTTTGAGATGGGAAACAGTTTTTTTTTTTTTAAACAACCTGCTGTGAGCTTGTATATCTGCTATTTTTCAATAGTTAAAGCACAAAATAATGTGTAATAATAATGTGTTCCCAGTCTAAATGGGTTAAACCTCCCCCTATGAAGAACATTCATGGGGGGGCCGTTGTGAATCCTTGTCCCCAGGGCCCAGAATTTGATGCGACACCCAGCCCCTACCTACCTGACAGAATACACAAATGTAACACAGGGTGCTTAAAGCTAAAGTAAGGACTTGCTTATTGCGACCGTAGGTCGCAGATTAGTATGTGAACGGTCACAGCTTGTCCGTATGTATCTCGGTCTGTCTGTCACGCCTGACACTATGGGTTTGTCGCTCTGACATCATGCTCTGAAGTCACTGTGATGTCAGGGGAACCACTCTTAACAGAATGGGTTTGCCGCTCTGACATCATGCTCTGGCTTCACTGTGATGTCACACTAACAGAATCCCTTTTATGCCCATATATGGAGATCTCTGATGTCATCAATCCCAGGCCCTAACTGGCCCAAGATCCTGCTTTACTCTGATTTACACCCTAGCTTCCCCGAAAACGTTATTAGGTCCGCATGTCCCCCTGAGGCGTCTTACTTTAGTAAACATGCCTGTGTGTGTGTGTGTGTGTGTGTGTGTGTGTGTGTGTGTGCGCGCGTGTGTGTGAGCTCTCATTCACTCATTTTTTTCTTTAAAACAGCTTTCATTCAATTCGATCTAGCTTTGCATGGGAATGTCAAAACCGGACAGGGTTTTCTTCCCTCATTTCACGGCATCCATAGGCATATTTCAGACCATCGATCTAAAAAAATAAAATACAAACTTTTTTCCCCTTTCTTTTCAAGGTCAACTCTGGCATTGTGGGCCTTGGGAGGTTAAAAAACCTGGCAGTGAGTTAAACTATACAACTTTTCTCTTAGCACACGATTCCCGACAAAAACTGTGGGAGCAGTAGCGTGCCAAACCTTTGGGTTACTCTAAGAATAAAGTCGCAATAGTACTATAGTGTTGCACTGTTGGGCAACCACACTAATAAAGTAAGGATGAGAACTAAACTGAGTTAAATAGTCTAGAGCAAGATTAGTTATTTAGACTAGAGGGCATAGGCCTATTTTATTTCAGTTCCGCAAGAGGGCAGCATTGGCTCATGTAAAATATTCTGTCTAGACCAGCACAGCATTTTATCAATGTCTGCATTCAGACATTCTAGGGCTATGCTATTTAGGGACGACCACTCGACCAGGCATTTAATGTTGAGTAGTTCCTTTCCTGCTACATTGTCATGATCATCAGGAGGATGCCAACCCTCCTGGATAATGCAGGAGTTTCCTGGATTCCAACCTCATCTCCAGGCAGACTCCTGGATTGTAATTTCTCCTGGATTTTGGTGTCAAGAGTCAGAGTGTAATCATATTTAAAATGCCCACGATGTAAAGATGAATTCTAAATAACACAAATGGTTGAACAGCTGTTAATTCTCACGACTGTCTACTGTCGTAGACCAAGTCAAAGTTTTCCCACCTCCAATCCAATCACACAATAAAATCCAGTTTAATTCAACAGATTTTAGAAACAGAACCAAATGGATCCTGCTGAGTCTGTGATTATTATGTCATCATGACACCTCAAACCCCACCAACACAGTGGTGCAACAAGGTTCCTCGTGTTCTGTGGTTTTAAACGAGCTATTTACTCCACTCCTTGTATCAGGTTTCATGCTGGTTAACAAACACACCATACATCATCCAGGATTCAGACACGCACTATAGTCGCACTAACTCTTTTCATGCAGCCAGTGGGTCGGCAGGTGCACTGAAAACTGCCTTTGTTCTGAGAGTAAACTCAGACGAAAGCCAAGCGCCTGCCAACAGAGGAGACTAGGATTCTTTTGAACATGTTTCTTCCTGAGTCACCCGATATAACCTGATAGGTGCCATTAAGGCTGCTTCTGGTCCTGTTCACCAACGTTCATTTTGACACCTTCTTGGCCTCCCGACATGAAATGCTAATGATTGATTGTGCTCGATTGATTTGCTGCACCGCTCCGATGAGTAATAAATTATACTAATCCCAAGATGTACGAGTGTGATACTTGAATGCCATGTCACAGTGGAAAGTATCAAATGACACCGTTTCGAAACACATGCTAGACTTTGTGGCTCCAAGATGTAAATCACATACACAATTAATCAGCCTGATGAGCAACTTTTACTGAAATGAAAACGTACCGGTAGTTGCTTTCATACACATAAATCTATAACAACTACATTATTACAATCACTCCCCAGCACTGTACGTCTTTAAAGCACAATTTCTGAAGAAGACAGACGGGTCTGTCACATCACCCTTAATAACGAGACGAATATGTAATGCTATGACAAATGGGAGTCCTCGTGCAGAAATGATTTTCTTGTTCAAATTGCTTTCATAAGCATTCATTAGTGCATCCCCAGCAGGCTTTGGGGCAGGCGTAATGTAATCAGTCACACCTCGGGCCACAGATTCTCACTCTGGAGTCTTGCCTCTACATGGTGTGATAGCATTTCCCTCTCATGTGTAATTTTATCAGAAGGGGGATGAGTGTGAGCGCAGCCCCTAAAAACAGGACAGTTCTGGAAATAACGCACAAGGATTCCATTGTTTGAAGACACAAAACGTCTTTTCAGATTGACTTGAGAAAAATGCAACAAGTCGCCCCTCAGAGGCAAACTTCATTTGATGTTTCGTTCTCTCTTTATGCCGCATGGAGACCATCTATTTGAGCTCATCACATGAATTGTATTTTAAAATCAAAGGGTTAGGGCCTGACCTTCACAATTTAAAAACAACAATGGTGTCTATCAGAGGAGAAGTTGCAAGTTGACATGTTCTTATCTAATCATCGTTATTTCTCTTTAAGGTGCAACATGCCCGAGACCCGGTAATCTGGTTAACTGATCAGTTTCTCATCACCTTTATGGAGTAAAAAAGCTCTTTCATGTGCATTTTAAACGAGGCAAACAGTAGCAAACTACAGTAGAAAACACTTTGTGGTGAACGGTACCAGGCACCCTATAGAGACAAGATTGAGTGTTCTGGATCTTCTAATAATGAAAGCCAACGTGCCAAAACCCCCCAGGCTCATAAGATAAAACTACAAAAGCAAACAATCATGAACCTGAAAAAGTTAATCCACTCATCTGCCAACAGTGCCAGAACAGAGTCATATATCAAAGGCATTATTTGACACTCCAGTCCTCCACCATATCAGGAAAACAAACAACTAGTGTCACCACTAGCCGCCTTTGAAGTGAAACTGTCCCAGCTTATTACCATATTCCATGAGGTTTATCCATAACACATTCTTTAATCTGGAGACAAACACAACAGGTCTAATTCAAATGACAGTGCCATCATCCAGTTTTCACATTCCACAGATCATCATTCTTTTTGTTTGTTTGGCAGCTCCCCACCCCCACATTATGAGAAAGGGTGTGCAATGCCACAATCCGTCCTGCAGAGGGCACTACATGGCTGTAGCATGGATAGCTAGCAGTACTGTAATGTGAATATAAAAAGATGGCATGGGAATCTGTTGTCTCGCTCTTTGATCTGTCTCGGGTCACAAGCCTCCCCTGCTCATGTAGCAGCTCGGGGCATGTTGTTGGCTGAAGACCGATGCGGGCGATAACAAATAAATTGAATTGCTTAATTGTTTTGTCTTATCTCCGCATGCACCTACACTAATCCATTCTTCAGCTGGTATTTTCTGCTCAACATGCCACAAGCCCTGGAGGCTAATCATAGCTGTGTGTGTTTTGTTCTCACGCTTGGTGTGTCGGTTCGGCCGCACGCAGCGATCCCACAGCAACGTCAATAAGTCTGCAAGATAACCACATTGGTTAAAGCGGTTTTATTGAGAGGGGGGGTGTGGGGGTTGTCTTGGACTCATATCAAGGATGTTGGGGTGAATGCTGTTTTGTACACAAATCTTGGGACAGAAAGGAAAGGCCACCAATCTATGGACATCCTCAAACAGCTCTGCACAAAAATTTAAATAATAAAAATCTGAATATAGAAAATTAAATGTAACCAAAAGTTGAAGCCTAGCGTGGGTTGAAAAAAGCCAGGCGAGGGTTGGGGGGAAGAAAAAGGTCACGACGCACTGAGCTTGCAGATCCATTTTCAAAAATCTTTTGGCTTCAGTGGTTAAAGATTACCTCATAATAAGTTCTTGATATTTCAGTATCATTCAGTTGTCACAGAACTATGTCCGCGTCACAAAACTTCAGTTACTCCCAAGTATCACAATGAGGAACTGTATACAAAAAAAAAAAATAGAAATTAAAATAATAATGTATGTCTACATGAAATCCAATGTTTCTCCAATTCAAGAGGCACTGAATCGACTAGTGCGTGGTCTAGAAGAGTGCTTCTCAACCTTTTCAGGCTGCAACCCCCCCAAAATTATCATATTTGAAGTGGGGACCGCCCCCACGCTGACAAGCACTTAAAATTGTAAGAGTCGAGGCATTACATGTAGTTTGACTAAATATTGTTAAATTAGCCGATCTACAAGCTCACGTCTCGTCTCATGTTTGACCTGTTTTTATAGTTTATTTTTTATATTATACAGTATGTTTGTAATACTTTTGATGCAGTAATGGTATTTCCTTAAATCTGGTAAAAAGCCTGACCCGCAGGTTGAGAACCACTGCTCTAGAACACATGACTATGGTTGTAACACACTCTAGTCATATACACAGGACCACAACTACAGTAGCATGCTCTAGTCATGCACTCATAATACACAACCCATGTACATACAATGCACAACTAGAGCAATGGCCAATACGTTCAATGCCTCCAAACTTTCTAAAAGGAGACGAAACCTAACAATTTACATCGAGTGTCCATTGAGAGTTGAGACAGCCAGTCCCAGTGACTAGACGGCTGTGCCTCTTTCCAGGTTCTGTTTGATCTCTGCGGTGTATTTGCCATAAAAGCGCTCGGCTTTCTTGTTGAACTTGGCGTTCCTCTCGTTGATGTAGTCGATGTCGGAGTCGTCGTTGTAGGCCCTGCGTCGGCTGTACTTGGCACGCTTCTCGATCCTGCAAAATGACGAAAACAAAGAGCAGCTTAGAGAGGATTTTACAAAACGATAAAGGCTAGCGGCTCATCCAATCAAAATACTTCACCATCAGCAGAGGCAATAATTTTGTGGTAGTCATTTTAATTGGAACAACAGGCGTGGCAATGGAAAGAAAAAAAGCTAATGGGGAAACTAACGGCAGAATGAGCACACACACACACAGAGGAAAATAGTTAATTTGTGAGCTCCCAGTCTCAATTCACTGTGTCTTCAAAGCAGCGTTGTGCGTCATACCCTGGCAAGCAGAAGGCTTTACTAATATCCTACAGTCACATCTCAAAACACAACTTAAGACTGTCTCGGATATAACAAATGTCATAGAAAAGGCAAGGGAAATCAAAGGCGCAATTAATGTAGCCACGACAAATACTTCTGTACAATCGCTGCATGCTATTCTTTTACTATGGATTTTCAAACCCGACCACACAAGCCAGTTTGCTTTGTGGCAACTCATGTAGGAATACAATGATAACGTATTGTTTACTCATACATCCCATTAAAGACGGTAGAGACAATAGAAGTGTTCTAGAACCACTAGATGCTAGCAGATCCGTTATCATCTAGTTCCATCTGGGCTTCCATACCGGGAGCATAATTAGTGGGATCAGATAGGCCTCGTCGCCAAGTGCACAAAACGTCTGCCTGTCACCGTCTGTGGTCTCTGCTGTACCATTAATGGAACTCATTTAGGCCTGGGATGAATCGAACAGGAGGTGGCGAGAGAAGAAGATCTATCTCCCTCCGTCTCTTGTTGTGTGTTGAACCGTACTTACTGTTTCTCTACGTCTTCCACCATGCGGTCGATGCCCTCCTTGGTGGGGACGTGGCTGCCGTGGATCAAGCTGTTGGATGTGGGGTGGAAGTCTTCCCCGCTGTGGTGTTTCAAAAGAAATCAGAGGCGTCAATAAATCACCGCTTCGATTACCATTATTCACATTCAGTCGGACATCCGATCCCGTCACCATGCCCACGGTGATCGTGGCGAGAGAGAGAGAGAGAGAGGGGCAGGATTATGTGGCTTTCACAGTTCTACGTATGGCATCCATTAAATGCTCAAAACCTGCGGGCTTCACAACCCGTCTTTGGCTGATGTGAGCAAAACCGCTGTAACTATGACCATCTTTTGCTCATCTGAGCGCATGCCTTGCATTAACGCTCTGAAAAACATTAAATGATTTGGGCGACTGGGGAGAGGGGGCAACCATGTCAAAACCAAGCCAAGGGCAGGGGATGGGGATGGGGCAACGCCACTAAAAACACATAGGGAATGCTTTGTGCAGCATGTGATGGTCGATTACAGCAAAGCCCAGTGCTCACAGCTCATTTGACTCAATTAAAAATGTCACGGTAATATGCTTAATGGCACCAATGTCTACACAGATCATCTTTATAGGCGTCTTTACTGAGGATTCAACAAGTTTCTACAAATGCCCACAGGGGACCATTAGTTCCTCTTATTTAATCCGTTTTGTGACCCGGCTAAAGATAATATCAAAAAGAGGGCGATGTCATTACTGTACAGCAAGGGTCTTCAACAGGGGGTCCTCAGAGTTACTACAGGGGTTCCTCCAAATCCTCAGAGTTACTACAGCGGTTCCTCCAAATCTTTGTGTGAAAGAAACTTTTTTCTCCTTTTTTATATTAACCACTTGAACCCTAGCGTCCATATTCTGAGAACTTTAGAGGCGTTGTGAGCTTGTAGATCTGTTATTTTCGGCAAAGAGGTTTGGTGTAAAAGGGAAAAAGAACAGACTAAGTACAGAGTGAAAGGTCAAGTTTAAGTATTGACCGTTCAAGTGGTTAAATATCTGAGAACACAAATTGACATGAATCCAAAATACACAGATGATTGTGCTGTCAAACAATGAAACTATATGGAATCTCTGGAAAGGTTGTGGGCGAGTCCCTGCTTCATCTCTCTCTCAACTAAGGGGTCCTTGGCCTGAAAACGTTGAAGACCCCTGCTGTACAGTACTGTGTGGAAGACGGGACAGGCTTTATATTGGGGACGGACGGACAGACGGGGGGGCTCATCACTCACCACTCCTCTCTCTGCTTCTCGTAGCCATCCATGTCTGGTTTGATCTGCTTGGTGAGTCTTTGGTACTGTCGCAGCTGGGCCTCGGCGTAACCTGCAACCCAGCGGAGGAGAGAGGTTGTAATTAGCGGAACAAACGGCAAGCAGACACAAGAGCTCTGCCATGCAACCTGCGTCTGGTTAGGAAGGGATGAGGAGGCACCCCACCACCACCCCTCTCTCTCTCTCCCTCTCCTCAAGACGCTCTGGTGATAATTCTCTCCCCAGAGGGTTCAATTCACAGAGGGGTTTTGATTCAACAGATGGCAGCCATATTTGGGGAAACGCTGCAATCCTTTTTTTTTCAGCAGATTAAATTTGCGGTGGTTGAAAATGATTAATATCCCTCGGGCTTCTTACACGCAACCAGTACTCTTTCTGTGCATGGCTGCTTTTGTAGGAAAGTGACGGTACCGTCTCTCCACTGCGCAACGCCATGGCAGGCCTTCAAGCACCCTATTAACCAATCAGGTACCAAGGCATAGCATAATCCAATCACTTTACACCACTCGTTTCCTCAAAACTAAATTGTATTAGATTACAGTTTTGCTAAACTGAAAGACTGAACTTCTAAAGCATTACAGCGGTGTTTATCCATGCCCAAAATAGAGTAGCCCTGATCTAATAGGGATTTGTCCAAACCGTTATTTCCTGTTGTGTCTACACAATTGTGTAAAAAGGATTTCAGAAGTCCATACCAACGGTGCATGGAAAATCTCATTGAACGGCAAAAAAAGGTGATTATAGAGCAGAAGTTTCCCAAACAGTGGGCCGGGACACATTTGTGGGCTGCGGGTGAATATCCCTTTATTTTTTGTTTCCTAAATGTTTTCATGAATGATTATTTTAAAAATGTTTTCTAAAGACTTGCGTTATAAATCCAGCGCACCCCTTTCCTTTACAGCGCTGTGCGTTTGGCCCTCCATAAAATCCCAAAGTCAGGCACTCCTGCTCCTAATATAGGCCATGTAGAGGAAGTATTCACACATATACACTTAATTCAGATGCAGGTGCATCTGAATCAAGGTCATTTCCATCCTTCAAGTTCAATCTAAAAAAATGGTTAGTTGACAATCAAACCTGTGACCATGTATAGTTCTAAGAGTACAGCTCATGCCATGTACGTATATTTTTAACTATCCTTGTTTAATGTAGGGTACTGTTAGTAATATGTGTTGTTTTTTTTTTTTTTTCTTGGTTCAGGAAAAATAGTATTTGTATGTATGTTATTAGGCGCCCTCTCCTAATGTAGGGTTACTGTTTGTTGGTATGTATTGTTTTGTCTTCATGTGGGGACTACGGATGAAATTTAGCATTCTTGCTAATTCCGGCTTATTTACATTGCATTCATGTAGTGTTCATTAATATGCATTGTCCCGTCTAAATAAACAAATAAAGTAAAGTAAAGGTGCGTTGGACAGTGAAAACTGAAGCGAACATGAAAAAACTATTTCCATGAACAAAACATCCGACAGACTGCTCTTGCTCAGCAGCCCATTTTCTATTATTTCAATCTTTAATATAGGCCAAACAGCGAGCATGAAAAAATAATTCAAAGTTGAAGGCTGACATGTCATCCTTCACGTGTCAAATATTAGTTTGTCGTGTTTTTGTGGCCATGGTTCTCATCTCGGCCATGCTGATGCAGTAGGATCAAACAGAACATCATCTAGTGATTGTTTTTTACCAAAGGAACAGGTTTTTTTGCATGTGCATGGAAGCAGTACAGTAAGTAACTAAAGGAGTCTGTGTGTGTGTGTGTGTGTGTGTGTGTGTGTGTGTGTGTGTGTGTGTGTGTGTGTGAGAGAGAAAGCGAGCGTGTGCTGTAGCACCCAAGAAGCTGTTTATGCCCTAGTTAATTTGATAATCTCACAATCGTTATAATTTTTGCCATAATCGTGCAGCTCCAGCTTGAGCCAAGATGATGGAAACAGATCCTTTGGTCAGACACGGTGGTTTCTGCACCACAAGGCAATCTGACCAATTTGTTTAATCGTCTGAAATTCAAATACAAAGTGGTCCATGACCAAACAATAAAAAGGCAAAAACCAGAGAAAAGCTCAAGATAATCACTGAAGACATTTCTTTTTAACAAGTAAATTTTGATTACCAGACTTTAGACCAGATGTTTATCTACATTGCAGTACTGACACTTTTACTTAGAACTTTATTTTTGTATTTTTCACACCACTGAATACCACTGGTACAGTAAGCTGCTCCACTGTATTTTCTTAGGGGGGGGGGGGGTCTAAATTGACCCATACGATTCTGTAACTCTGACAGTGTACAAATGGAACCAAATGAACCCTGACAGTTTCATTTGGTTCCATTTGTACACTGTCAGAGTTAAGGGGAGACCTTGAAATGTGAAAGTTTGAGAAACACTGTCACTGCCAAACAGGAGCGACGTCTCCGTAGGTCGTATTTTCATTCAGAAAAAAGTTGACATGGAGTGTGCATATAGAGAGCAATGTGTGCGCTTATATCGATGTGCACGGATCGCGCACGCGGAGCGCTTCGTGGGAAGGATGTTTTTGCTCAAATTCGCTGTTGGAGGGCAATGGAGAGATGCGGCTGAATGCGGCTGGTCAGTACTGAATCACCAACGCCTTTTCAGTGAAACGATAGACATGTAGTTGGGGATCTCTGGTGGTCTTGTAAAATGAATGCCGTCTCAGATCATAAGGTATATTCCTGAAATAATAGAAATTCCCCGGCGAAATAACCGCACAGCCATTTCTGGGTGGCTGGGAAAGTGTTAAAAACACCGGTCGCGTCTTTCCAGTCTAGTTTCAGGCTTTTATTTGTGTCCAGGACGTTTCCTGCCTCCACGCAGGAAACGTATTACTTAATTACACGTGACTTCTCTTTTTTGGCTTACGATAATTTGAAGCCTCCGGTACGATAATTCAACATTTCCCATATGGCAACACTGCCTTGAGATTTGACAGTTTGAGAACCACTGTTGCTCTGACGCTCACCTGAGAATCCAGGGTCAGGATTCCTCTTCTTCTTCTTCCTCTCCCAGCGTTCGGCATCTTCAGCGCTGATCTCCAGCAGCTTCACTCTGTCGTAGTTCTCACCTTTAGCGGCACAGTCCTGAGCACACAGAGAAGAGGAGTTTACACACGATTGTTTTCGGTTGTCCTCCTAATGTTTTTAGTTGTTGTGCCAATTCCCAATATGGTATAGCAGTGTCTGCCATCAGATTTTTCCGAAAAGGTAGAAATATTTACATCATTTATTTTAAGCCTGGATCCAAACATTTGATTCTGTGTAAAAAAAAAAAAAAAAAAAAAAAAAAAAAATATATATATATACAGTATTTTCTGGACTATAAGGCGCACCTGACTATAAGGCGCACTGTCAATGAATGGTCTATTTTCAAACTGTTTTCATATATAAGGCGCACCTGACTATAAGGCGCACATAATAGACGCTACCGTTGCGTTATGCATCCAACAGATGGAGCTGTGCTAAAGGGAATGGCAATGTCAATGAATGATCCATATATAAGGCGCACTGGACTATAAGGCGCACTGTAGTTTTTTGAGAAAATTAAAGGCTTTTAAGTGCGCCTTATAGTCCGGAAAATACGGTATATATATATATATATATATATATATATATATATATATATGTTTAATTATATTATATATTTAATATATATATATTTTTTTGTAGTTTTCAAAAATGTTTTGATATAGAATCAATGTTATTCACTAGGAGCCTAGAACCTAGAGCCTAGAATAAAGTACATAAATATTTTGGAAATCTCTATGGGAAAAACAATTTATTGTGGTTGCCCCTGCAGGGCAGTCTGACTTAAGTCCTTCCTTCCATCTTTCCAGATAAACCTTTTACACCTCCCACAGTTTGTGGCACGCACTTTGGACCATCGAATTATTAATCGGCCAAATGTCTGTCTGTCTGTCCGTCTGTCTGGTACCCGCATGCTGACATCACTGATATTAAACAGTGCCCAAAGTATCATCACTGATACCACCGCCATGGTAACAGCCACATGCTGAAACAGAGACTCCTATATTCAATCCCTCATATACTGTGCACACCTCCCCGGGCAAGGACTATTATGTCAAATCGACTGAATTCATCGGGACACGTAGGGGTGTATTTTGCTTAGAGATATTTTATATATCCCTCCCTCCCCACACACGCACCATTGAAAACAGCTGATCTATCAGCTCACTTTATGCAGCTTAGAGCCTCTGAGACCTTAGTGTCAACCCCTGCCCATGTGTAGTGAAAGCACGTTCAAACTGGAGGACGTAGCAAGTGAAGATACACCCTGGGCCTATTCCTAAAAAGGTCAACACACCCCATCTGACAGGCAGGCAACATGTCAGCTGAGTTGGTAGTGCAGCGACAAGGACCGCTCAGTGCCTCGGGGGTCCGTATCACCCGGCCAAGCAAATAGTCTCTGCTAAGCCCATATGACACAAGTCCATGTATGACTATGGTCACACCAGATAACCTTGCCTTGCATAAAACAGTTTCTTTTGTGATCAAATTGTATTTTTGACGCCACATTTCAAGGTGGTTAAGCGTACATTTAGACAAGGATCTCACAGCCAGAATGTGCATATATCAGCAATAGAGTGATCTGAAACAAGTATGGTAATATACTACACATATGTTCTTCTTTATGTTCTTTTTGGGGGGAAAAATCAAACACTGGAGACATATGTGCGCTGCTTTTCCACACTGTCGGAAAAGGGAGATTCTAATAAAGCAAGTATTGTTGTATTTGACAAATAGTTCAACTGTCACCAGATGAAAAAAGGCATCAAAGTTTTTGATGCAACAGTTAGGAGTTGGACACAGTGCTCATTCAAAGCAGCTCACATGGTTTACATTTAATATGTTTTCCATTTCCTCTTCAGTTATTTATTAAATCACTTTTATGCTAAAACATCATGACAACCTCAAGGCCAAGTAGGCACATTTTTTTTATGACAAACAAAGAATTTGTCTTATTGTAATCCAATGTTAACATAAACAATGTTGTTTCTTTTTTTTTACATGACTATTCTGTGATGTACTGTAAATGTCCCTGATGGGAATGCCCTGATTGATTGTCTGAACCTCAGTATCGGCTGATACTCGCCTTGTTGACTTCCATCAATGTATGGGCAAATAAGATGACAATCACAAATGCCAGCAGCCTATTTATCCGTTCTAAATCTGTGACTGAAATTTGTGCTCATTAAAAGATAAAAGTGATGAAGGACTTGAATATTTTAAGAGTTCTTTTTTAAATGTATTTGTTAACCTGGCGAAAAAGGGGAATGAATTCACCAGAAAAACATCTGCCAGATTGTTGTTTTAAACATTGTTATTGGTCCAGATTTTCCCAATCATTAGATCTCCAGTTCCAGATTAAGTCACAAGGTTACTTTTCATCTTCTATCACTGAACATACTAAAAACACTTAATCCATTTAGGCTAGAATTATTGAAATGCTTTAACCAGTGAAAAATAGCAGATATACAAGCTCACAGCGCGGCACCGAGTGCCGCGCTGCGAGCTTGTAGATCTGCTATTTTTGAAAAAGTCGTGAAAATGTGTGCAAATCTTTGAATAAAAAAGTTTGCTTCTGGGTGGTCCCTGGAACTAAATATTTTGAAATGGGGGTCCGTGGCCAAATAAATATCATTTTGGGGGTCCTTCACATGAAAAGGTTTGCGAACCACTGACATAGTAGTCTCTCAAGAACAGACTAACTGAGCTCCAGTTAAGTGAAAAGGACCTTTTTCTTTGACGATGGCTGGCCAGATTGCTGACATAGAAACATAGGTTTTTTCCAAAAATCTTAGGATTCAAAAGACACTTATAGAATCGGGTCAAAATTCTAATTTTCACGATTTTTCAAAAATAGCAGATCTACAAGCTCGCAGCGCGCGCTGTGAGCTTGTATATCTGCTATTCTTTTATATTTAAAGCATAAAATATTGCGTCATAATGTGTTCAGGCCTAAATGGGTTAATAAAAATAAGCACCTTTTTCTTTTCGTCCACAGCAAGTTCCCACTCCAGACGAGCCTTCTTCGCCTCCCAGTTGGACGGAAGTTTCAGTCTCTTGTCCTCCTCTGCGACCTCCTGGTGATTCAGCTTGCGTGCTTCATTCTACAATAGAACAAATGACAGTGGACACACATAATAAATCTTGAGTATAACTCCTTTGTCAAGTAAGATTATTATCTGTTGCCCATCATCATCTTCTGTTACTGTATAAAAGCATCATTCACCCTGTTCTGTTGCATTATTGTTCCCCATGTGTTTTGTCCATGTCTAACAAACGTTTCAGTATTACCCATATTGCCTACAATAAGGCCATCACACGCTTAGCACTTAAGTGAAGAAATAGACCCTTGAATTGGGGAAAAGGTTCATTTTAGCAGGATATTTGTCCTCTCAGCCACAGCAGCATTAAATCCCAGTTGGGCGGTGTCCCAGTTGGGCGAACAGACTGTAATTATTGTCCACGACATTGCAAGCGGCGCGAAGGCCAGCGGACCTTGGTCCTGCTCTTCGCGCCCGAGCGCCGCGGGCGCGAGTGCCCGCGAAGAGCGGGCCAGGGCCGCGAAGAGCGGGCCAGGGCCGCGCGGCCAGCGGAGCGCCGTGCAAGTTACGAAGCCGTGGTGAATGCAATCGTTATATTTATGCCCAGGCAGTAAGGCCTGGGCAAGCGCACGATAAACGCATGAATGGGATGAAGATCGCTTGCTTTACAGTCTGTTCGCCCAACTGGGACTAGCCCATAGTGAGGACCTCAAGTATTGTCTTCTTGGTGTTATGTTGTGTGATACGTCATTTTGTGCTATATGGTGACACGTTTCTTTTGTAGACTATGAATATAAATATCCCTTTGGGGACAGTAAAGACTATTATTATCGATTAAAAGAGTGCTCTGGTGTTTTTTTATTCACACACACACACACACACACACACACACACACGTTCAATGTTTTCATAATAACACCAGCATCGCTGCTGCTTCGTTTTAACATATTGAAGCGAGATGTGTTGGTTTTATTTAACAGCAATATTACTACCAATAAGACACCTGGATTTACCCTCGAATAAAGATCCATCTATATATTCATGATATATCCATCTATCGATACAGACAGACAGAGAGACTTTGTGTCTATGAGCACAGCTGTCCTGTGCCCTCATTGGCTCTAACGGGGTGCGCTCTCACACTGTATGGTGTCCAGTTTGTTACAGAGCCAAATATCAAACCTGCTAGATATCTAGAAACGCTCGGTAGAGGATCGCCAAGCGCTATAATCACGGCCAGATCCTCTCGCAGTGCCTAACACACACACAACAAGCAAAACCTTGGCGAGCAAAGCCCGATCTTACGGCAGATCGGCGGTTTTGACAGCAAACGCCAAAAATGGTCTGCGACAACATAATCGTCACAAAAGGTTGTGCAGTGTGTACGAGCCCTTAGGGGGAACATTGCTGAGGCCTAAATTAGGGTTGTTCCGTTAACAATACCGGAAAAGCTGCCGATACAGTCTAAATTGCAGGTATCGGGGGGATATGACAGTCTGATACATTCATACAAATAAATAAATGTGTACACTCTTAAAGCTAAAGTCCTGTAAGGGTCCATTTGGAACCCCTCAATGAACCCAGAAGGTCCCTGGACCCCACTTTGAGATTGAGAACCACCGTCCTAGATTTGTTTGAATTACAGTATCGGATCAGTACTCGGGATATATGATACATATACCATTTGCAAGTTATGGGTAACGGCATTGGGAAGGAGAAATCTGTACATCTCTAATTTAAAATCTTTCATAACAAAATATTGGAGATGCTGGCAGTCAGGTAAGATGCAGAGAAGACTCACTCGTTTGAAGTGCAGCTCGCGGAATTTTCTGAGTCTTGCTTCTCTCTTCTCAGACGCCAGACTTCCTGTTGGTTCCTCATCAGCAACAGAGACGGACTCCTGTGTACGACATTTAGCATAAGCAAATGTATTAATAATCAGTGTATGACAACAGCAGTTCTCAACCCTTTTCAAGTCAAGGATCCCCAAATGAATATGTATTTGGCCGCAGACCCCCTTCTCTGAAAAGGATTTGTGCCAGGGAACCCCCCAGAAGAGAAGATCTGTTAAAAAAAGCAGATGTACAAGCTTGCAGCGAGGCACGAAGATGTGCCATTTTTCAATAGTCATTAAAATAAATGGATAGTGGTTAAAATGATTTTGAAACTATTGCTGCCCCCCCAAAGACCCCCACCTATTCTCGCATATTTTTTAGATTTTCCCAAAATAGGACATCAGGGTGGTTTAACTACATTTACCAATAGCTTAAATTGGGTTGTTTTTCATAAGTATTCTCCGTCCAGTTGTAGCTTTTATACAGTAACGTTTTATTCAATCATTTAATACCAAAAGTCCTCAGCCATATAACTTACAATGTAACTATTACTAGTACTACTGTATACTTGTGACTATTTAACTTGTACTTGTTACTTTGTAACATTACTTTTTATGAAGAGCAAATAGTATCTTGGCTGGCTAGTGGCTACATATTTTGGGTGTTATTTTCATTGTTTTTAAAACTAATATAGCATGACGGAGCGTCAGTCAAAGGCGAAACACAATCCCCACAATGTCTCAATACAAAATAGAAACTAATCACAAAATAAACTAGTCGCGTGTCATAACCTAAAGTGAGCATCGAACAAACAAGCTAAACACAGTCACTGGTTTACTATACGTTAGCTTAGCATAATAATACGAGACTGTAAACAAACACGAGTCGCGACAAGAACACAACTAACGCAGTATTTCCCTCGGCTATATGAAACTGCTTATGCCTTACGAGACATATTTGATGAAGATAATTCGACAATATCCCAAATAAGTGGATTTATTCCTACTTTACGAATAGTTAAAACACACGAACCTCAACGCAGGACGCCATTGTTGACTTCTGAGCTAGACCGGAAGTTCCAGCAATGACGCACGGGCATCTACTTCT
The DNA here is from genome assembly GCF_963921795.1 of Nannobrachium achirus. NCBI lineage: Eukaryota > Metazoa > Chordata > Actinopteri > Myctophiformes > Myctophidae > Nannobrachium > Nannobrachium achirus. Next base: position 15,814,526 of record NC_137827.1, on the reverse strand, counting down.
TCTTCTTTGGTCAAACCAGCGCAGAGGTATTTTACCGACACCATCTGGATGGGGGAGTGAAACAGGAGATTATTATTTTATTGAGACTGACTCCCATAAAAATATTATGCAGAGAGAGAGAGAGAGAGAGAGAGAAATAGATTTTTGGTTTTGCTTGTAAAATTAGCTTGAGACTTAGTTAACTTTTACATAATTTATGATAATTTATTCAAGACTGATGGACGGACAGACCTGTCATAGCAGACTCTTTAGATAGATAGGCTATACTTTCCTAATGTGGTTACACCCCGCCATTCCGAAACACCGCCATTCCGAACATTGACTTCTAACCCTAACCCTAACCCTAACCCTAACCCTAACCCTAACCCTTACCCTAACCTCGCCTACCAGGCTTTCTCCCGGGAGAGAGCCTGGTGTTCGTTCACAACAGACCGTTTGGTTTCCGCCTAAAGCGTGGAAACCACTGGAAGAAGCGGCGTCGCTTTGATTTAGTTCCCCTCGTTTGTTTCCCCAATCACTATTAAAATGCTCGAGAAGCCTAGTGTAGTCTTGCCAGTCGCTACGAGTTGGACTAAAATATGCACATACCAAACGAATGTTTCGAAAGCAAAACTACGCCGCATCAAGGAGTTTATTAGGTAGGCCCTAAAACTATGTCCTTGGGTGCAGGGGAATATTTTGGGTTAAAACTGAATCCGGTTGATAGTTCCGGCCAAAGTGTAGTCCGTCTAGGACTACAACATGACGTAAAGTGGTTTCCGCTCCCGACCGGATCAAACCCCGTAAAGTGAACTGATCCCAGACTACCCTAACCCTAACTAACCCTAACCCTACCCCTAACCCTAACCCTAACCCTAACCCTAACCCTAACCCTGTTTCGGAATGGAGGTGTTTCGGAATGGCGGTCTGACACCCCTAAGGTATAAACTTCAAAAGAAATCCCACAAAGACAGATGGTAGGATCCTTTAAGGTGAAATAACTGAGTGCGAGGTGTTGTGAGGTTGTACAGTAGATGATCAATTTTCATAATGTTTGCCTCTTTCTTATGTAATATTTAAAAATGTGGCCAATTTGGTATTAAAAAGGTCAATACAATACATTAAATTGTAACTTTAGAAACGTGCAATCACCCTTTATAGTGTATACCCTTATACTCTATGTTGGCTTGTTTACTGTTGAGTGAGAAAACAATGTTGTACATTTAGCTAATCATTTGAGGACCCCCAAAATAGTGGTTCCCCGTTCCCAGTTTGGGAACCAGCCGGTTTAGATGATGGTGCATGGTACAGCATGGTGATTGTATAACTGTCCCCAAAATGTCCCGTTGTTATTGAGTTGAGATTTTATAATCCTCAAACCATTGAGTGACTCCACCTGCCTTGTGGATCCCGTCATGAAAGAAATGTTACATCTTAGGAGAAAGGCGATCACTCAAATAACTTTGTATTGAATTGCAGCAACCCTTCCCTCTAAGGGACAAGTGGACAAAAAAGATGCAAAAGTACATCATGTGGGGCGGCATAGCTCAGGGGTAGAGAAACCGTTATTACAGCACGAAGGGTTCCCGAAGGGTTCCCAGTTCGAATCCGGGCTCCCCCTGAGTTAATGTCGAAGGGTCCTTGGGCAAGACTCTGAACCCCACATTGCTCCCGGTGAGCAGGTTGGTGCCTTGCATGGTTTCCTCCGCCACCGGTGTATGAATGTGTGCGTGAATGTAATGCACAATCTCTGTAAAGCGCTTTGGATAAAAGCGCTATATAAATGCACCATTTACCATTTTACACAGTTCTCGGTGTATGTCATGCATGCTCTCACTTGTTGAGAATAATGTAATGTGTGGAGTGGAGCCCAGCTAGAGTAGCTGCTACCTACAACAGTAGTTAGTAGCTAATGGTGATCTGAATCAACAATAAACAATGGTGACGAAAGATCATCTGACCATATCACTATTACCAGTAAGACTCCCTAATCGGGAGATAAGCGACCGTAGGTCACTTATCTCCACAAATAGGGCAAAAATGTGTTTTTCCAAAATCTTCCTGATCCATGTTGATGACATGAGTGTAGACATCCTGTGTAGTGATTTTCGTGATTTTAGGGCAAAATCTGTAGGAGCAGTGTCCAAAAATGTGTTTTTAAAAATCGGCCTGAAGGTGGCGCTATATGGGACAGCTTCATGTTGATGGGATGAGTGTAGACATACTGTGTAGCAATTTGCGTGATTTTAGGGCCAAAACTGTAGGAGCAGTGGCCAAAAATATGTTTTAAAAATCGTCCTGAAGGTGGCGCTAGAAGAGGGCCATGTGAAAAATGAGGGGTGGGGTCTCCGCGTTGCCTTGGCGGACGAATAGGTACCGGCCCCGGCTCTCCCAGACGCTCCTAGGCCGAGTTACGGCATTTTATGTGAGCTGCAGTGGAGGGGGTCCTCCACTGGGGGCGTCACCACTTTTGCATCCGTTCTGGAGCAGCAGGAGTGGGTGGTCCCCAGGAATTCCCCGTGAGCAGCCCCGTTGGGGTGGTCATTTGGTCATTTTTGCACATTTGGTCATTTTTTACACCTGGGGGACCCTGAAGCTCCGGGGGTCCTTGGAGGTTGTAGTTTGGCAGGTAAGGAGTGTGTGTGCAAAATGTGGCATGGATGGGGGCAACGGTTGTGGAGATATGAGCAGGGCAAAAGTGTGACGTGTGACGTGTGCCTCACGGACGGACATTCTTTTACACCTGGGGGTTCCCCAGGGACCTGGGGGTCCCTGGAGCTCTGGGGGTCCTTGGAGGTTGTAGTTTGGCAGGTAAGGAGTGTGTGTGCAAAATTTGGCATGGATGGGGGCAACGGTTGTGGAGATATGAGCAGGGCAAAAGTGTGACTGACTGACTCACTCACTCACTCACTCACTCACTCACTCACTCACTCACAGACGGACAGCCGGTGGAGGTTTTGGTAGTAAATGTGACCTACGGTCGCAATTATCCACATTTGTATGGAACCGTGCCTATGGTTTTATACCACTGAACTCTCTTCTGAGGGTTTTTTGTTTTATATAATATTTTTATTTAGAGAAGCCAATTATTTTTTACCCCTTTCTCTCCCCAATTTAGTCGTTATGCCAACTGATTCCTCCCCACACACATTTCTGTGTTGTCACTGCTGTCATATCCTACTGACTCACCTCCTGCCATGCAGTGAGGAGCCCCATTCACACTACCCTAGACATAATTCGGCCCTTGTGGAAAACTAATTGGGGAACCCTGGCATAGACGCAAGACAAAACTGGATATACCATGGTGGATTCAAACTCACAACCTCCATGGTGCACCACCCGAGCACACTTCTGAGGAGGGGGTTTACAACCATACTATAACATCTCTCTGAATGTAGCTGTCGATGGACTGTACTGACACATGTCTGATCACATCCTGCATTGACGTTCTCCGTCACATGAGGAAGAGTTGCCCTTCTGTATTTCCTTACATATCACGCTAACTCACAAGTGTCAGGGTCATAGAATGTGGGTTTCGACCACAATTTCCGACCCTGTTTCACTGATTTCTTTCCCATAGATCTCAGTGCAGATGTCACTTTAGTAAGTTGTTACTACTGAAACACTAGACAGTCTGTCTGAAGCTCCTGCCATCTGTACCCCATGGAACAACGAACCCACTTTCAGAGTCCCTATTCCTTTAATTTGCCACCTGTGTGTGTGTGTGTGTGTGTGTGTGTGTGTGTGTGTGTGTGTGTGTGTGTGTGTGTGTGTATTACCAGTAAGACTCCCTAATCGGGAGATAAGCGACCGTAGGTCGCTTCTCTCCACAAATAGGGCAAAAATGTGTTTTTCCAAAATGTTCCTGATCCATGTTGATGACATGAGTGTAGACATACTGTGTAGTGATTTTCGTGATTTTAGGGCAAAATCTGTAGGAGCAGTGTCCAAAAATGTGTTTTTAAAAATCGGCGTGAATGTGGCGCTATATGGGACAGATTCATGTTGATGGGATGAGTGTAGACATACTGTGTAGTGATTTGTGTGATTTTAGGGCAAAAACTGTAGGAGCAGTGTCCAAAAATGAGTTTTAAAAATCGGCCTGAAGGTGGCGCTAGAAGAGGGCCATGTGAGAAATGAGGGGTGGGGTCTCCGCGTTGCCTTGGCGGACGAATAGGTACCGGCCCCGGCTCTCCCGGACGCCCCTAGCCCGAGTTACGACATTTTATGTGAGCTGCAGTGGAGGGGGTCCTCCACTGGGGGCGCCACCACTTTTGCATCCGTTCTGGAGCACCAGGAGTAGGTGGTCCCCAGGAATTCCCCGTGAGCAGCCCCGTTGGGGTGGTCATTTGGTCATTTTTGCACATTTGGTCATTTTTTACACCTGGGGGTCCCCCAGGTCCTGGGGGTCCCTGGAGCTCCGGGGGTCCTTGGAGGTTGTAGTTTGGCAGGTAAGGAGTGTGTGTGCAAAAGTTGGCATGGATGGGGGCAACGGTTGTGGAGATATGAGCAGGGCAAAAGTGTGACGTGTGACGTATGAGTCACGGACGGACATTTTTTTACACCTGGGGGTCCCCCAGGGACCTGGGAGTCCCTGGAGCTCCGGGGGTCCTTGGAGGTTGTAGTTTGGCAGGTAAGGAGTGTGTGTGCCAAATTTGGCATGGATGGGGGCAACGGTTGTGGAGATATGAGCAGGGCAAAAGTGTGACGTGTGACGTGTGACTGACTGACTCACTCACTGACGGACGGGAAATAGCTGACGGAAAATAGCTGATCTAGATGCTCACAACGCCTCGCAAAGCGAGGTGAAGATCTGCTATTTTCACAAAAGAACCGTGTTACAAACACTCGTCAGGGTGAGGGGGTCCCCAGTTAAAATATGATTATTGTGGGGGTCGCGGCCTGAAAAGGTTGAGAACCACACTGTGATAGTAGAATTTGAGAAATAGACAATTGTGAGGACAATTGTCCTGGTCCACACACAAGACTCAAGAGTTAGGCTTACTTACACGCTGTGCTTTTTAATAGAGGCTACAGTATGTGTGCTGGGCCACCCAGATGTGACACCCTTAATGTCTGCACTTTTACAGGAAGGAGACATTTTGTTATGGGGTCTTCATCTTTGATGTTCTGGTACACTCTCTCTGGTAGCTACACAGCCACAGAGTTGTGTCATTCAAGTTTACAAACTCAAGGCATGAAAATCTGTTCGGTTATGAACAGACACGTCAAAATGAACTGCAAACATTACATCAGTTGTTGTTTCCAGGCCAAAACTTTTATCGTGACACCATGACAAAAGCTCTTGCCTGGCATTGCGTTTCATAATAATGTCTTTGTGTAAAGATTTAAACCAGACCATCCTGCTCGCTTTCGAAGGTTTTAATCATTAAAAACAAAACAAAAAAACATCTCGACCAAGTTACACTGGCACCATCCACGCAGACGTTGATTATGGATTTGACTGGAGGTAATAGAGTGAAAAGCATGAAAGGTCAAGGATAAAGTCATCAGCGTGCCACACAGAGAGTCTGTTTAGAGTTCCCTCAACTCACTTGTTATGGTCTTTCTTTGCTGTTCAGAAAGTGCATCCCTTCCCCATTAACAATGCATCTTATTTCTCTCCCCACAAGAACACAAGCACTGAATCCAAACCAGTGATGTAATTACATTACTGTACTTAAGTACATTTTTTAGGTATTTGTACTTTACTTGAGTATTTCCAATTTCCAAAACTTTTACTTCTACTCCACTACATCTCGGATCCAAATATTGTACTTTTACTCCTCTGCAATTATTTGAAACCTTTAGTTACTAGTTACTTTGCAGATATAAATTATAATATTATTATAAAACATACATGAACCACTTTAGCCCTGTTTTATACCTAGGTTGAAAATAGCCCATATACAAGCTTACAACACATTGCATCGCGACGCATTGTGAGCTTGTAGATTTGCTATTTTCAAACATTTTGTACGTTTACCAATACTTTTGTACTTTTACAAAAGTACATTTTGCATTTTGTAACAAACTATTTCTACATTGCAGTCTTGATACTTGTACTTAACTAAAACAGTTGAGCACTTTTTCCACCACTGATCCAAACCCATCCGAGGATCCACAGAATAATATGATTCTGAAGATTTGACTGTGAGGCGAAAGCAAACATTTTCAAGAGCCACTTCCAGCGTGTTTGACGTGCCAAAATGGATGTGCTCCCTGTTTGATTGCGTTATACTAATAGAGGTCTTTTGGAGGATGTAATTAAGTGGAGTTTATAGTCTTAGATTAAAGCATCCTCTAGATCACAGGCAATGTTAATGGAGTGATGCATTTTCGCTGGAAACCAGATGGGAGCACATCGCAGCAGAACAAAACAAAACTCCAGCTCCAGTAATGGGCTGGGCACTCATGCCATTGCCATGCTCTGGAGGAAATATCGAAGGAAAACAACTTCTCACTAAAATGTCTGAGGGAGAGAGAGAGAAAGAGAGAGAGAGAGAGAGAGAGAGAGAGAGAGAGAGACAACGCAAAGTGACAAAAACAAACAGAGGTGTGGAGAATCAGTTGGACTGAACTTCATACAGTTCAAACATTGTATTGTGGCTATAGGACACAGGCTTTCAAAGTGGGGGACAGTTGAACTTTCTTTTTAGCTGGTCAGCAGGACCAGCTCTTTAAACAGATTACATTGTCCTGAGACATTCAGGGGACCTAGGGGACCTATTTGCCGATTGGCTGTCCATGTCACATGGTCACCGAGCTCATGATTGGGAGCCAGACCTGTACTGCTGTAATGAAATATTTTGTCCAGCAGGGAGCACCATTCCTTCACACTGAGCCGGTGCCTGTGGCCAGCCTGCTTGTGATAAATGAAACAGAAGAAAAGAGAGGTCTATACTTTGTAAAAGTACAAAAGTATTGGCATCAAAGTACAAAATGTTTGTATGATTGCTTGTAGATCGGTTATCATTCTTTGATTTTCACAAGTCATTGTTGACATCATCATCCATTTAAGCTTTATAATTAGCTTCATACTAACATTAACATTATTTTTCTTTCAATTCTAAACGTAGAGATTAGGTTATGAAAGGAAGGTGATTAGGTGATGAAAACTAGCAAAACTATAGCAGCCATTCACTTTAATCAACGCGATGCATCCAATGTAATTGTGATGAGGATGTCAAACAAACGTTAATCACGTCGTATTTAATTATACTTCATCTGTTACAGATGATTGTCCAAATAAACCGTACGTTATTTAAACTGTGAGCCATTTATAGACAATATGCAGTGTTGCCCTGGGCATCGTTGTAGGCTGTAGTAGGTGATGTGTCACACCATCTGCATACCATCTGCATTAACATATGAACTGAACGAGTATGCAAGTTGTCAATGATTTAACTCTATGACCATGATATGGGCTTTGGTGTGAAGTCATGAAAATATCGTACCCTACACAATTTACAAAAGCAACACAAAGTACATTCATTGATGAGCTGCTTCTTCCTGTCATCTGATCAGTGTCCACACAGTAGATTAATTCGAGTTGCATTTTAATATCAAATGAAACAGAGCAAAAACGATGTGCTGAATGAACCAATGCGAGTCTTTGAGAATTACAGTTAGTATCTTCACCAATAATGAGCACATTTCTAGAGACACGGTAACACATTCATTGTACTAAATGACAAGAAAGCATATATTTAGAACGATATGTAGCAGTGAAATACCACAAGATTTTGGAAAATGCCTACAATCAATACACTTATTTGAACACCTTGGTTACATTAAGTTCTGCATAATGCGTACTTTCTGCTTTTGGTACATTTTAATACAAATACTTTTTATACTTGTACTCAAGTATCCTACATTTTGAATACAAGACTTCCACTGACATTGCAGTATTGCATGATACTTAAGTAAAGAATGCGAGTACTTTTCCCACTACTGCCTAATAAGCATGCTAGTTTTAGTACAATCAGACATCACAGATAGATTTATAGAGTAATAGGCTCTAAGGCAACTGCAAACTTAGCAGGAGTCCTCCAGGCTATGGGGGAAAGTAGCTGTTGGAAAAAGTACTCAAATGTTTTACACTTGTTTTTTTAAAAGTATCTTAAAAGTATCAATACTGCACTGTAGATGTACTCAGTTATAAGTAAAAGTCACACACACACACACACACACACACACACACACACACACACACACACACACACACACACACACACACACACACACACACACACACATACATGGGGGGGGGGGGAGTGACAAAATTCATAGATCTAGAACACAGACTTCATAGATATAGAACACAGAATATGTACAGTACAGTACAGTGAGGTACAGTATACAGTACAGTAAAGTACAGTAAGGTAATACGCAGTTATTACTGTTGTTTGAGCACGCCCGAGTTTTTTCAAAACTTTTTTTTTCCAAAAAACTTTTTTTTCCAAAACTTTTTTTTTTTCAAAAAACATTTTTTTTTTTTTTTTTTTTCAAAAAACTTTTTTTTTTCCATCTGACCAGCTTATATATTGACTGTGTCAATTCTTGTTTTGATAGATGTTTCACGACAGGGACTGGGGGTATTTGGGGGGTCTTGGCAAGGAAAGGTTTGGAAAGCCCTGGTCTAGGAGACGTGTGAAACCCTTGTCACCAACCTATCAGCTAATTAGACCACAAGCAAAAAAATACTAATTCGGCCTCACATCTATCACCACATCTATCACTGGATCGATGTTCACTGCCAATCTGACCGATATGTCTGAGTCATAATAGTGGCATTGTCAGAGTATCCATTGTACCCGCCTGCCCTGTCTACAGGTGTTCTTTTTGTGTCCATATTTGGAGATCTCTGTAGCTGTCTGTCTACCCGTGTCCCTTTTATGCCCATATATGGAGACCCATTATATATATACAGAGATGTCATTTGTATATGCCCATTCCAAGTATATCGGCATGCCCATATGGGCATATTGGTTGGATCAGCGGTTCTGGACAACTGGATATATGCCCATATATGAATATAGGCCTAATAGGTTGGATCGGGGGTTCTGCACGACAATGTTAATGGTTATGTCTGCGTCAGAGTGACGGCCGGACGGCTCTTAAGCCAAATTGAATATAGGATGATAACTTGAAAACGTGCTCTCAGAGTACACAGACCTCCACCAAGGTGTTAGTTTGTCTATATTAGGTGTTACAGTCAAGCCTGGAATTTCGTCATTTTAGGGGCAAGGCCACTTGGCCTTTGGTGTTTTTGTGTTTTGAGGGCACAAAGGCCACATGCCAAGGCAGGAAGGCCATCAAATAAAGATTGAAAGAATGTGTTGAATCTAATCTAATCTGCAGTTAAATAGATAAATGATGGTATTTAAAATCTGATCCATGCTCAGCCCTGCACCAATCAAAGTCACTGGATTGGTTTAAAGATGGGGCCTCGAGGGAGTTAAGATTTCAGAATCTCAACAAAGAAACACTGGTGTCTACATGACAAGAAAGAGACACTGGTGTCTACTGTCTACATATTGACAAGAAAGAGACAGAGGAGAGAGTGGTACAGTCAGCTGGGGCATTAAGGCCACTTTGGCCTCAGGTCATGCCATTGGTTTGAGGGGCACATGTAGGCCAAACTGAGGGGCAACAGAGGCCATGGCCTCCATGAAATTCCTGCCCTGGTTACAGTGCTTCAGGCGCCAATCTGCCAACATCCCATTTTGGCCAAAAGAACTTCATGACGCATGTGACCAGTTAATCCATCTTCATGGGCCCAGGTTAATAAACCTTTTTTCTAAGTATTGTTATGTTAATCTGTTCAGAAATGATGTGCCTTTTGTGGCAGACCATGCCAACTACCATGCCATCTTTGGGTCAATAAGCGTTAAAAGGTAATCAGTTATTCCTGGCCTGGGGCCAAGCTTTCCACCAAGGTTTGTGATAATCCGTTCAAAAAACATGTTTTTGAGCAGACATTTTGCAGGCTAACTTAGCCCAGACTATGAATAGGAAGTTCACAAAGGTTAGAATGTTCAGGATATAGTGGTGTTCTTAATTTATTTGTATAGAATGAAACTGTTCCACCTGTTCTCTACATGGAATCCGGGTACCCACAGGGGCCCTTGAATAGGTTCCATGGGCATGGGGCCCCCTAAATAATTGATAGTTAGGAATGAAATGGACACTGTGTACACATGGGAGCAAATGGACACATTTGGTTCAATTTGTACACTCAGACTGAAATCAACTGAGACTTTCTTTTGCTGTGTAGACATTTAAAAAAAATGCATGCATATCAAACTGGGAGGACAAAAATCATTGATCTATTCGAACAGAAAATATGGTATGACAGCTATATCAAAAAACAATGATGGAGGGGTTTAGACTGGCTGCTGAGGACACCAGTAACTTAACTACGTGAGAATATGTGGTATGTGCGCGGCCGGGATCCTTTGTTGCTATCCAAACGCGATTAATCTCTCTCCAAGTGTCATCTGCACATCTTTCAAGGTTCTGGAGTATTCTCATATGTGAGGCAAAATGTCTCCTAGGGGGTCTTCCTTTATGAATCACTGGCGGCAGGAAGACACTGTGGATAACAGAGCCTTCCTCGCTCTATCATTTGGGTCTTTGGCCCCTTTTGAATAAAGTAACATCTCCCACGGAGCCAATTAAAGGAAGAAACCGCCGTCGATAAGTGTTATTATCCGGGGCCGGCCCGTTCACAGACTTTTGGGACCTTTTGGCCCTACTATACCACTCCATCCCCACCCCTACACACACAGACACACACTCAAAAATGAAAACGGGAAGAAAAAACAAACATAAAAACTGAACAAAAATTGGATTTAGAAGAAGAAGACATAAACAGCCTATTCATTACCAGGGCCCGGGGGACAAATTTAGGAACCAGAGAAGCTACTGTAACAACCATAACCCAGACGAGCAATATTAAACAAGAGGGTGTGCTTTATCATGATTATCGGCACACCAGCGTTGCTGCAGGAACGAGCCGACATAGGCGAGTTCCGTAGCACGACCCTCGAGTTTGATATTTTGCGATTATACAAGTTACCCTTAAAAAAACATGTCAACTTCATTTCATTGTAATTAAGATATTAGATAGAAATGTGTAATATTTTAATGCCAGATTTCGCTACTATGTCCCTGAACTTCAAATGAAAACTGCTGGCATAGCCGCCTACAAGACATTACCTACGGAAACAATAACGGCGAGACGGCACTCCGGCAGCTATTTTGCGACGGGCACAGCTGATTTCTTTGTTCGATGGGACCCGTTCCATAGCGCTCATTATCATCACGGGTAGATAACCATTTCAACCAATCAGATTGCTTTGTCGGAACTACCCGCTGTATAATTGTTGACAAAGATATGTCTTAAAAAGTCTATCAATGGGACCTAGCAAGGTCACACTTTTGGGGAGCGATGTGCATGAGATAAACACGATACAATAGCCATGTCCTAAAACCAGACTTCACACCCACATACGTCTCGGAAACTCTGAGGAAAGTCTAGGGCTGTTTCCTTCTGCTGCTGTGCCGCATTAAAAGTGTTACATACTTATTTGTGAGTGCTGACAACTTCATTTGTCTTTGTGTCTTCTAGGTTGGCACTTGGCAGTGGCACCAGCATGCTCTGAGGACTTGTGAGGTGAGCATGCCAGTTCCCTTGTTTCCTCGTTAAAACCAGAATTATCAAGAGGGGACAACAAAATGATCGAGCAGACCATGGGTTTCCAAACGTTTTCATGCCAAAGGAACCCTCAAATAGTCATAGCCTCTTGCTGGCATGAGTGGCATCCCCAATTGTGAATTGTTGTGATCTAGCAGTTCGTCTAATTCCGCTATTTTTGAAGAAACTGTTTGTTGAAATTATTATTATGAATGTTCCTTATCCTTTCCAATTGGCCCTCCCGGCATCCCCAGGCAGCCCCCACTTTGAAAACCTGTGATCTAGAACATACCTATAGCGTATCTTTATTGAATGAGAGCAGGCTGGAGAGCAACTGTGGTTTGACACGTAGACACATTTTCTACTCTGAAGACAATCTGGCAGGCGATTTGGTTGGCTGCTATGTGTGCACTTGCATGTTATTATCTAATGTATTTTTACTGTGTGGCTCTGCAGGAGGTTAGCAGTCTATTATAGTATGCCAAAGAATATTCATAAATATTATTTGGACCCCATTCCTTTGGGGCATTTTTGTCACTGTATATTTGTGCATAAGTGAAATGTGTCCTCTGCGTTTACCTATCCCAATTATTAGGATCCGTCAACACTATTAGTATAGCACTCTTGGAGAAGTTATTCAGGTACACAACACATCGTGATGAAGTGGAATCACGTGGATGTGGAATCAATTGAAATAATTTGGAATCAACTGGAATCAATTGGCTTAATCAGAAATCATACAAAATGGTCAGTGGTAATGTCAAGTATAAACTGTGAGTTGTATTCAGTTAGGCTACATGCCAGACGGTTGGTATGGTCCTTAAACACTTATGGAAAGCTATTGAGAACAAACAACTTATGCAAGCCTACTTTGAACCTGGCTTATGCAGGACAATAGTATACTATTGTTTATACTCAGTTTTTACCTCTCTCGTTGGTTTACACCAACGTTACTTTTATGTGCATCCTTCCTACCTTTGCTTATTCCTAGTTATTTTAAAGGCCTATTTTTACTTAGAATGTGAAAAGTGCACTACCATCTACCTCAAGAAGTTCTGTATTTTTCTTTAAATAAAAATAAACATTTTTGCACAAAATTCACAGTGGTTGCGTGGTATCAAAATTGGTATCGAGTATCGAACCTTTTCAAAATATCGTATCGAAGTTAGAAATCCAGTATCGTGACAAGCCTATAGTATACTATTTCTTCAATTTCTGTTCACTCAAAGAAGTTTGCAAAATCTGCATATGCGAAAGACAAAATAACCAGGTGCTGGACAGGAGAACATACTAAAATAGACGAGAGAGAGAGAGCCTCTCTTCCTCTTCCTGTGGAAGAGTGAAGATGCTCGAAACGTCTGCCATCTTGGTGGACATTTATTAAATCCAGTTTGATCCGGCATGTGTGGACTATGTTCTATTCATCATTACCTGTGCTTGTCCTCTCTGTTACCCCACCGCAGGGAGCATGAATATATTTTAAGACGGATTCGAAAATAAATTTGAAATCTTAATTTTCTCCTGCCCACACAGTTCTCAATATGAGAGACTCAGCAATCCTGTCACTGGCAGTTACGGGATATTGAGCTTCCGTCCGTGCTGCTCCAAGACGTAGCAACTATACCATCGGCTGGGGCCACCCAAAAATGCTGATCTACCTCAATATTAACTTTTCCAGTCAAGCAAATCAGGCCTGAAATGGGGTAACATTATATCTGCAAATAAATTATACTATAGGGGTGCATTTATAAATACCAGCTCCAGCTCTTACATGGTGCCTCACGGTCCCTCATTAATCATAAGGGGACATCATGATTCTGGTTCAGTTTTCCAACACGCTGTGATGAGATGCTGTGCTTTTCTTTTTTTTTTCTTTTTTACATGCGGAACTACATTTGGCTGTCGCTGTTATCTTGCTTTTAATAAGGGCTCCTCCAGATAGCGCTCCGGGGGCCAGAGCCTCTCGGCGCGCGAGCGAGGCAGCTGCTACACATCTGGAGCGTAATATAAACATCATGGCCAATAAAATCATTCCGTTTCCTTAATTACTATTCCTGTCATTTCCGCACTAAATGAAAAGTTATTAATTCGGGGCCAACACAAACATGCTTCTCCAACACGGGGAGCTACTCCTGAAGCCACACCGACCCCGACTCCAGGCTGCTGTCACTGGACTGGAAACCCATCACCCCACTGTGTGTGTGTGTGTGTGTGCGTGTGTGTGTGTGTGTGTGTGTGTGTGTGTGTGTGTGTGTGTGTGTGTGTGTGTGTGTGTGTGTGTGTGTGTGTGTGTGCGTGTGTGCGCGTGCTGTGGAACACAACATGGCGTCTTGTTTTCCGTTTCATCCAAATCCTCCCTCTGGTGCTGGTAAAATCGTGACAGACAAAATCAATCTCGTTTCATCTCTCATTCCCTCCCTCCCTCTCTTTCTCTCTCTGCCCTATTCCATCTCTTGTTCTCCCTCCCTTGTTCTTTTTTTGTTACTTCTTCTCAGTGTGTTCAACACATGATGCCCTGCCATCTTTTTCTCCACCCCGTCTAAGGTGCTCTCCCTTTCCATCTATTCTCTCTCTCTCTCTTTCTCTCTCTTTTCTCTCTCTCTCTCTCTCTCTCTCTCTCTCTCTCTCTCTCTCTCTCTCTCTCTCTCTCATATATATGTCCCAGTCTCACTCTCTCTGTCTCCTGTTTGTTAACAGAAGATCCAGGGTGATGATAAGGCCTCGTTTGAGGAGAGCCTTTTGTATGAAATAATGGGCCTCATCATTACATGTGGCCGGGGGGGAGAAATCATGATCCCCTCTCACACTGTGTTATATGTCACCAACTACATTTCCAACAGAAACCAGGGCTTACAGGATGTCATTATCAACTTTTTCTTGGCAGCCCAGAAAAGCTTCCCCTTAATTTTCATGGCTCCCGCTGCCATTAAGCATGTCCAAAGGGGACGGGCCGGCCTGAAACGAGAGGATCGGGGGAGTCCTCCTCCTCGTAAAAAACGGCCCCAATTGCGTCTTTGTGTCAAGCGAACATGCAGGATGTCTGTGCGTCCTCATCGAGCCGGACTCCCCCAATTAACGTCATCGCCCTTGGCAAAAGGAGCGCCTTCATTACAGAGGCCGCGGTGTCTGAAAGAGTTGACACGGTGCTACGGCTGTTTCCGATTCCTGCCGAGGCGTTTCGGCGTCCAAGAGAGAGGAAGAGGATTTGGTGAGCAACACATATACTTACACAAAAGACAAATGTATGCACTCAAATACCACCGGTTTTGTAGTCAATGCTCTCGCTGCACCACACACAATTAAAGTCCCAATTAAGAGCCATTATGGGTTTTCCACTAGAAGCAACCACAGGCAGAGCAGCTCCGCGGCCACTACATTGTGGGCACACAGATGTCTCCTGTGCTGTCATCCAGAGGAACTCAGACGGATCCACAAAACTTTATGATCATAATTACTGATCAAAATTAAAGTGGAGCAGCAGTCCAAACTCTGAAGACGGCAATAAAAAAAAGTTTTGAGTGTTTCCAGTAAGTGGGACTATCAGAGTGATAAGTGCATGTGAGGTATTCTTTGTGAAAAGCAGAACGACATTCAGGGCCAGTTGGGGAAGTGGAAAGAAGCAGC